>NC_140017.1:33036401-33064825 GCF_964263955.1 Coregonus lavaretus | reverse complement strand
GATGTCTCTGGAATCATGTATTAGTTAGTTCTGTCTGGATGTCTCTGGTATCATGTATTAGTTAGTTCTGTCTGGATGTCTCTGGAATCATGTATTAGTTAGTTCTGTCTGGATGTCTCTGGAATCATGTATTAGTTAGTTCTGTCTGTATGTCTCTGGTATCATGTATTAGTTAGTTCTGTCTGGGTGTCTCTGGTATCATGTATTAGTTAGTTCTGTCTGGGTGTCTCTGGTATCATGTATTAGTTAGTTTTGTCTGGATGTCTGTGGTGTTTTCTCAGGCAGGCTGGCTGATGGCTGATGGCTGCAGTTGACTCAGGTGATGACAGATGAGATGACAGTCTGAAGTGGGCCTCTGATCACACAAACACACCCTTACCATGCTTTCAATCCCTTTTTAGATGGGGTAGAAATGTGTGTCTGTGTGAGTGGTGTAACAATACTCTTACTGGTTATAATCTATGTAACCAGACATCAACGTTTTTTTTTTACTGTTTGTTTGGAACATTGAAAAGGATAGACAGAGGAAAGGGTGGTGTCTAGGTGCATTCAGGTTCCTTTTTCTATTTGACCTGTGCACTTTAGGGGTTGGTTTTACTTTTCACGTTAATTGGTGCAGAGATGTGTATGTGCTGGTGTGTGTGTTTGTGTGTTGAGCCCATGTCTGTGTATCCCAGGTGTGCTATGGTGCTTTTATCATAGGCGGATCCTGGGGAATGGCAGGAATTTCTCCCAGCCGGTCCGGTCACAGTTCCCCAGCCCCAGCCCCACTCTCACTCCACACCCTTGCCCTTACACCACTGACAGACAACCCGCAAAGAGCAGACACCTGGCCTATCTCTCTGACACATACACATTCGCATGCACTGGTACGCACGCAAGAAAGCAAGCACACATACTGACAAGCATGCACACATATGCTTACAAACGCACTCACATACACACATTCATAGACACACATGCTTACAAACACACTCACATACACACATTCATAGACACACATGCTTACAAACACATTCACATACACACATTCATAGACACACATGCTTACAAACACACTCACATACACACATTCATAGACACACATGCTTACAAACACACTCACATACACACATTCATGCACACACAAAGAGACAAACACACAAATGCACACTATAACTTGTTCATACATACACTGGCACAGAGACACACAACCAGTCACCCCATGGGAGCGGCGGATAAACCCAGGGATCAGCAGAAACACTCTAGAGAAACAAGAGAAGAGAGACCAGGTGGAAGATACAACTCAACAGCAGTCAGAGAGAAAGAGAGAGAGAGAGAGAGAGAGAGAGAGAGAGAGAGAGAGAGAGAGATTGAGAGAGAGAGAGAGAGAGAGAGAGAGAGAGAGAGAGAGAGAGAGAGAGAGAGAGAGAGAGAGAGAGAGGGAGATGAGAGAGAGAGAGCAAGAGAGGGGGATGGAGAGAGGGGGGAGAGGGAGAGAGAGAGGGGAGAGAAAAAGAGAAGAGAGAGAGAGAGAGAGAGAGAGAGAGAGAGAGAGAGAGAGAGAGAGAGAGAGAGAGAGAGAGAGAGAGAGAGAGAAGAGAGAGAGAGAAGAGAGAGAGGAGAGAAGAGAGAGAAAGAGAGAGAGAATAAAGGAAGAGAGAGAGAGAGAGAGAGAGAGGGGTTGAGAATTGAGAAAAAGAGAGAGAAAGCGAGGAAAGTAATAATAAAGTGAAAAAATAAAGATCTGTGAGTAAAGGAGACAGGCCATTGTGTCCTTTTTGTGGAGACTAAAGGGGGTTAAGGTTGTCTTCTGTCTGTCTGAGTGTCAGCGAGGGTGGGGCCAACCTGTCAATCAGGTGTTAACACCACCTGAGTGTTCTTTCAACCCTCACTTCCTCTCCTCACCACTCCCTTTCAATCACACCAAGCCTCACAGACACCATACTCACACGTGCACTGCAGTGTGTGTATGTGTGTGTTTTGGTTTTACTATACATGTGGGGACCAGAAAAAGGCAATTGTAGGCTAAGGGGTTAGGTTAATGGTTAGGGTTAGGTTTAGGGTTTAAGGAAAATAGGATTTTGAATGGGAATCTATGTTTGGTCCCCACAAGAATAGTACAACAAACGTGCATGTGTGTGTATGTGTGAACCTCAAATAAGGTATGTTTACTCAATTAAAATGTGCATCTAAATTGTCAGTGGAACATTTATTTTTTTCATATTATTTAAGTTTAACAATTGTCTCCACTTGAGTAAAGTCTCCCGAGTGGCGCAGTGGTCTAAGGCACTGCATCATGCTAGCTGTGCCACTAGAGATCCTGGTTCGAATCCAGGCTCTGTCGTAGCTGGCCGCGACCGGGAGACCCATGGGGAGGCGCATAATTGGCCCTGGGTCGTCTAGGGGAGGAAATGGCCCGCAGGGATGTAGGGTATGGCGTTTGCAACGCCAGGGTTGTGGGTTCAATTCCCAAGGGGGGCCAGTATGAAAAATACAAAAATAATGTATGCACTAACTGTAAGTTGCTCTGGATAAGAGCGTCTGCTAAATGACTAAAAATGTTTTTAAAAAATGATTTAAAGTCCTGTCTGCTTAATAGACCAACTGAAGGAGTGAAAATTATTTAGCTAGAAGAGAATCCCCCACCTCTCTCCCTTTCCGCCCTTTCCCCGAACCCAAACACCCCAGGGCACGGCCCCGCTCTGTCTCTTTTTCTAAACCTCTCCAGCCAAGACAAGCACAAGGTGTGTAATACATTCACCCTCTACTTCACCCTCCAACCCCTCACCTGGCCTAGTGTCAGCACATATAGGACTAAGGGGAGGGCTGCACCACCATGGCAACTGTGAATGCTGCAACAACCAGGGGCGTACTGGGACAATAATTCAGCCCTGGCATTTTATCCACACCAGCCCAAATCACTGCGCGCACCGCCAACTCCCCCCGCCCCCCAATCGTACACACACACACCCAATCCCCACACATAAACCTAAACACCATACTTAGACACAGGAAGTAGTGCTGACACATAACATTGGTAGTACAGTACAGCATTTCTCAACCATTTCTGTATCAGTGACTGGCGAGACATGCTCCTCCTCCTCTTGGTTAACCAGCTCATGTTTAAATCAAATACAATATGTAAAAACACTACTGGAGATACAACTCGCCACTATAACTGTTCCTCTGTCTGAAAATACACCTCACCACTATAACTGTTCCTCTGTCTGGAGATACAACTCACCACTATAACTGTTCCTCTGTCTGGAGATAAAATTCACCACTATAACTGTTACCCTGTCTGGAGATACAACTCACCACTATAACTGTTCCTCTGTCTGGAGATACAACTCACCACTATAACTGTTCCTCTGTCTGGAGATAAAACTCACCACTATAACTGTACCTCTGTCTGGAGATACAACTCACCACTATAACTGTTACCCTGTCTGGAGATACAACTCACCACTATAACTGTTCCTCTGTCTGGAGATACAACTCACCACTATAACTGTTCCTCTGTCTGGAGATAAAACTCACCACTATAACTGTACCTCTGTCTGGAGATACAACTCGCCACTATAACCGTTCCTCTGTCTGGAGATAAAACTCACCACTATAACTGTTCCTCTGTCTGGAGATACAACTCACCACTATAACTGTTCCTCTGTCTGGAGATACAACTCACCACTATAACTGTTCCTCTGTCTGGAGATAAAACTCACCACTATAACTGTTCCTCTGTCTGGAGATACAACTCACCACTATAACTGTTACCCTGTCTGGAGATACAACTCACCACTATAACTGTTCCTCTGTCTGGAGATACAACTCACCACTATAACTGTTCCTCTGTCTGGAGATACAACTCGCCACTATAACCGTTCCTCTGTCTGGAGATAAAACTCACCACTATAACTGTTCCTCTGTCTGGAGATAAAACTCACCACTATAACTGTTCCTCTGTCTGGAGATAAAACTCACCACTATAACTGTTCCTCTGTCTGGAGATACAACTCGCCACTATAACCGTTCCTCTGTCTGGAGATACAACTCACCACTGTAACCGTTACTCTGCTCTAGCCATTTTGTTTGCATTCCTGTTGTGCTGTCTATCTGTCTCAGCAGCTTCTCTGCTGTTACTCTGTGCATATTTCCACTGTCTGTATCTGTCTGCCTAAGCCTTATACGTTATAAAAACCAAGATAACAACTTAGGCTATATTGCAATTTAGTGCCTGTCATGTGTCAGTCCCTCCAGGATTTAGTGCCTGTCATATGTCAGTCCCTCCAGGATTTAGTGCCTGTCATGTGTCAGTCCCTCCAGGATTTAGTGCCTGTCATGTGTCAGTCCCTCCAGGATTTAGTGCCTGTCATATGTCAGTCCCTCCAGGATTTAGTGCCTGTCATATGTCAGTCCCTCCAGGATTTAGTGCCTGTCATATGTCAGTCCCTCCAGGATTTAGTGCCTGTCATATGTCAGTCCCTCCAGGATTTTGCAGGGATTTTTTGTGATATTTGCGGGCAGAAATGCTTGATTTTGCTGCGGCAATTCTGACATTTTGCATGGCAACATGCAATGATTTTGTCAAATATGTGGCAAAATGCGCTGATGTGCGGCTTGATTGATCCATATTATGCGGTAAATGTGAGGTGATTGGTTGAAATTGCGAGGCCTCTTTTTGTACTGCGGTGATAGGTCAGTTTTAGGCGATAATATTGGAATGATTTAACTGTTTTATATGAAAATGTGTGATATTTGCAAGCCCTCGCATAATATGCGGGGAATTTTGGATTTTGCTAAAATGTTTGCGATCATAGAATTGTAGAATCCTGGAGGGACTGATATGTGTTCCCCATGAACCAATGCCTACCCTAATTGTTAATGACTATTACACGGTTCTAGACTAACATTTTCCCCTGGTGTCACTGGTGCCATTAACTTTTACAACTTTAACTTTTATTCAAGAAATAAGTATTTTTTGTATATATACACTACCGGTCAAAAGTTTTAGAACACCTACTCATTCAAGGGTTTTTCTTTATTTTTACTATTTTCTGCATTGTAGAATAATAGTGAAGACATCAAAACTATGAAATAACACATATGGAATCATGTAGTAACCAAAAAAGTGTTAAACAAATCAAAATATATTTTATATTTGAGATTCTTCAAATAGCCACCCTTTGCCTTGATGACAGCTTTGCACACTTAGCATTCTCTCAACCAGCTTCACCTGGAATGCTTTTCCAACAGTCTTGAAGGAGTTCCCACATATGCTTAGCACTTGTTGGTTGCTTTTCCTTCACTCTGCGGTCCAACTCATCCCAAACCATCTCAATTTGGTTGAGATCGCGGGATTGTGGAGGCCAGGTCATCTGTTTCAGCACTCCATCACTCTCCTTCTTGGTAAAATAGCCTTTTGACCAGTAGTGTATACCACGTCCAAGCAGGAATGCATGACTCAAGATAGTTTGTGCAACCTAATCCATTAACTGTCATGAATTTTGGGTTGACAATTAGACTATAGTTGCTATATTTCACTGTCAAAATAGGACAAAATATCACTAACTAATATCATGGGCTAATTAAGTTGGGGTTCAACATTTGAGGAAGTGGAAACACAAAACACAATAACTAGACCACTAACTCTAAATATAATACCTACTGCTAGTAGCTATGTGTTCATCCAACAGTAAATGTATTCTCAAATTTTATTTTGCAGTTGCTACTACCCATGACACCTATAGGTCTATGCCCTCGCAATGGCCGGTGCACATATTAAAGCCATATCAAATATCTTGGTTGTAAAATAGTTGCTATTGAGCTGAGTATTTAGTTAAGAAATAAGAATTATACCTCCAGAAAGCTGAGGCCCTCCTCTCTTCGACAAGAACAAGGGGACGAAGCTTCCAAAGCTGTGTTTTTCCCGTAATTGCATTTTGAAATGTTATATGATCAGAACACATTTTCTTCTCTCGAGCGCATGGGTGGAGAGGAGAGTGGCTTGCTCATTACAGCTGCAGGCCCCAGCGAAACAGGCACAGGGGTAGGGCACACACTTCCATTACAGGAATCATGAGGATAATGCACTTTACTGTTTGACCAAATCATGGTTTTAGCCACACCAACATTTTACGTTTTGAGTGAGGTGACAATGTAGAATGTGCTCTTTCTACGTTTATAGGCACCCTTTCTGTTCTTTACGATCCATGATCTTGGCTGTCTATGTCTAACTGGTGACAGAGTTGGAACAGGTCTCTTTGCTGATGCCACATGACCTCAGCTCAGCCTATCAGAAAACTGGGCTTGCTAGTCTAGGTAGGGGGGCCGGCCATTGCCTACTGATCAGCCAACGACTCATTATATATTAGTATAACAGAAAAATTGCTAAAAAATATAGAATAAAATAAAAACTATTAACAGGCCCATGGCCCCCGGCCATGTTACCTTTTTCATTTATTTTTATTTTTTATATATAAAACATATTTTTGTGTGTGTCAAATTTGACCAGCCCACGCAACAAAAAAATGGTCCAGCCCATCTGGCATTTACCAGAATTGCCCAATGGCCAAACCACCCCTGGCAGCAACCATTCCCTCATATGAAACCAGTTCAGTGTTGTTATATGTTATTTATAAGCTGTTAGTGAGTGATACAGACTAATTACATTATTGCTATAAAAGTGCAAAGTAAGAAATACAACGTTTGACCATAGCACTGAGCAATAAAAGGCAGCTAGAGAAAACAAAAGGAACAACAGAGAGAGAGAAAGCCACCCTATGTGCATGTATCCACACAGCTGTGCTGTGTCTCTGTCACTCTGTTGATCTCTGTTTCACTGAGAATTCCACTGTGGGCCTCTAATAGGCTGGAGAGGCCCCTGACTGCACACACTGACTTGCTATTGGTTCCCCAGGGGCCACGGACCTCCGCCACACACACACAGACAGACAGCACACACACTGGCCCTGTCACAGTCACACTGCCTTGTGTGTGTGTGTGTGTGTGTGTGTGTGTGTGTGTGTGTGTGTGTGTGTGTGTGAGAGTGTGTGTGTGTGTGTGTGTGTGTGTAACACCTGTCTACTGTTGTTGTGTATGTCTGAGAATGTGTGTGTTCAGCACATAATTATAGAATAGTGTGCAATAGCAAGACACAAACTACTGCAGTTGGTTGCTTACCCATGCCTTTCATTTCATTGTGTGAACAAATAGCAATCTATAGAATGAGAGAGATAGAGAGCAGAATGCTTAATTGTTTAGAGAGAGTAAATAGAAATAAAGAGAAAAAGAACAAGAGAGAGTTAGAGCGAAAGACCAGAGAGAGCAAACAAGAATGAGAGAGAGAAAGTAAAGGGGGTAGAGTTGGAGAGATGAAACAGGAAGTGGAATGGCTTTATACTCCTCTCTGGTCTACATGAGAGGACCAGATGTTGGATATGGCTGCAGGGCTGAGACTGGGGGGTCATGCTCTGTACCACCCTCTGGCCTGGTGTGTGTGTGTGTGCGTGTGTCTATCGAGGGGGGTGAGGGTGGGGGCACAGAGTCTGTCACTGAGATTACCACTGGCAGGGCTCTGACAAGCTCTCTCAAAACAGACAGAGATGGGAGGAGGAAGAGAGAGAGAGAGAGGCTGTTGGAGCCGGAAAGATAGAAGACGGGAGAAATACACAGAGTGAGAAAGAAAGAGAGAGAGAAAGAAAGAAAGTGAAAGAAAAGACTATGATAAAGGAGGACTAAAACTGAGATGTAGACAGATAGTCTATAGAAGAACCAAATAGAGAGAGAGTCTATCGAAGAACCAAATAGAGAGAGAGTCTATAGAAGAACCAAATAGAGAGAGAGAGAGTCTATAGAAGAACCAAATAGAAAGAATGAGTCTATAGAAGAACCAAATAGAGAGAGAGAGAGAGAGAGAGTCTATAGAATAACCAAATAGAGAGAGAGAGTCTATAGAAGAACCAAATAGAGAGAGAGAGAGTCTACAGAAGAACCAAATAGAGAGAGAGAGAGTCGATAGAAGAACCAAATAGAGAAAGAGTCTATAGAAGAACCAAATAGAGAGAGAGAGTCTATAGAAGAACCAAATAGAGAGAGAGTCTTTAGAAGAACCAAATAGAGAGAGAGAGAGTCTATAGAAGAACCAAATAGAGAGAGAGAGTCGATAGAATAACCAAATAGAGAGAGAGAGTCTATAGAAGAACCAAATAGAGAGAGTCTATAGAAAAACCAAATAGAGAGAGAGAGAGTCTATAGAAGAACCAAATAGAAAGAATGAGTCTATAGAAGAACCAAATAGAGAGAGAGAGAGAGTCTATAGAATAACCAAATAGAGAGAGAGAGTCTATAGAAGAACCAAATAGAGAGAGAGAGAGTCTACAGAAGAACCAAATAGAGAGAGAGAGTCGATAGAAGAACGAAATAGAGAGAGAGTCTATAGAAGAATCAAATAGAGAGAGAGAGTCTATAGAAGAACCAAATAGAGAGAGAGAGAGTTGATAGAATAACCAAATAGAGAGAGAGAGAGTCTATAGAAGAACGAAATAGAGAGAGAGAGTTGATAGAATAACCAAATAGAGAGAGAGAGAGTCTATAGAAGCACAAAATAGAGAGAGAGAGTCTATAGAAGCACCAAATAGAGAGAGAGTCTATAGAAGAACCAAATAGAGAGAGAGAGAGTCTATAGAAGAACCAAATAGAAAGAATGAGTCTATAGAAGAACCAAATAGAGAGAGAGAGAGTCTACAGAAGAACCAAATAGAGAGAGAGAGTCGATAGAAGAACCAAATAGAGAGAGAGTCTATAGAAGAACCAAATAGAGAGAGAGAGTCTATAGAAGAACCAAATAGAGAGAGAGTCTATAGAAGAACCAAATAGAGAGAGAGAGAGAGTCTATAGAAGAACCAAATAGAGAGAGAGAGTCGATAGAATAACCAAATAGAGAGAGAGAGTCTATAGAAGAACCAAATAGAGAGAGAGTCTATAGAAAAACCAAATAGAGAGAGAGAGAGTCTATAGAAGAACCAAATAGAAAGAATGAGTCTATAGAAGAACCAAATAGAGAGAGAGAGAGAGAGTCTATAGAATAACCAAATAGAGAGAGAGAGTCTATAGAAGAACCAAATAGAGAGAGAGAGAGTCTACAGAAGAACCAAATAGAGAGAGAGAGTCGATAGAAGAACCAAATAGAGAGAGAGTCTATATAAGAACCAAATAGAGAGAGAGAGTCTATAGAAGAACCAAATAGAGAGAGAGAGTTGATAGAATAACCAAATAGAGAGAGAGAGATAGTCTATAGAATAACCAAATAGAGAGAGAGTCTATAGAAGCACCAAATAGAGAGAGAGAGTCTATAGAAGCACCAAATAGAGAGAGAGTCTATAGAAGAACCAAATAGAGAGAGAGAGAGTCTATAGAAGAATCAAATAGAGAGAGAGAGTCTATAGAAGCACCAAATAGAGAGAGTCTATAGAAGAACCAAATAGAGAGAGCGAGTCTATAGAAGCACCAAATAGAGAGAGTCTATAGAAGAACCAAATAGAGAGAGAGAGTCTATAGAAGAACCAAATAGAGAGAGAGAGTCTATAGAAGAACCAAATAGAGAGAGAGAGTCTATAGAATAACCAAATAGAGAGAGAGAGTCTATAGAAGAACCAAATAGAGAGAGAGAGTCTATAGAAGAACCAAATAGAGAGAGAGAGTCTATAGAATAACCAAATAGAGAGAGAGAGTCTATAGAATAACCAAATAGATAGAGAGAAGCGAAGAGAGAATGCATTCCCTACTGAACAGACTGTAAGAGAGAGGGAGTTGTGAGGAGCACTAATGAACACAAACAGGATTAGGCCAGGCGGATGGAGGTATGGAGGGAGCGTCAACACACTCCTTGTCCGCTCCACAAGAAGCTGTTAGCTATCTCTCCATCATCGTCATGTCATCACTCCATTAAAAGGTTACACCTTGTTTATTCTTTCTATTACTGAGCTTTGGAAAACATCAACAAGCACTCATTACCAGGACACACAGCCCCCAGGCAGGCTACTAATTGTGTATGTGTGTGGGTGTGAGTGCGTGCATGCGTGCGTGTGTGCGTGTGAGTATGTTTGTGCAGCTCAGTGAGAGCATGACTGAGATTGTGCATGATATGTATGAGAGAGCTTGACTTATCATGCCAATAAAGCTCATTCAATTGAGTTTGTAAATTGGGAAGCAGTAGATAAAACAGCTAAGCATGTCTATGTTGAGTCATGACTCCTCTCTCCCTCCCTCTATCTCTCCCTCTATCCCTCCCCCTCTCTCTCCCTCTATCCCTCTCTCTATCGCTCCCTCTATCCCTTTATTTCTCTGCGTGCCAAGAAAATGTTTCCTCAGTGAGGCAGTCTCTCTCTCTCTCTCTCTCTCTCTCTCTCTCTCTCTCTCTCTCTCTCTCTCTATCTATCTCTCTCTCTCTCTCTACGCGCTCTCTCTCTCTCTCTCTCTCTCTCGATATCTATCTCTCTCTCTCTCACTCTCCCGCTCTCTCTCTCTCTCTCTCTCTATCCCTCCCCTTCTCCCCCCCCTCCCTCCCTCCTCTCTCCCTCTCTCTATTGCTCCCTCTCTCCCTCCCCCTCTCCCTCCCTCTCTCTATTGCTCCCTCTATCCCTCCCCCTCTCCCTCCCCCTCTCCCTCTCTCTATTGCTCCCTCTCTCCCTCCCCCCTCTCCCTCCCTCTCTCTATTGCTCCCTCTATCCCTCCCCCTCTCCCTCCCCCTCTCCCTCTCTCTATTGCTCCCCTCTCTCCCTCCCTCTATCCCTCCCCCTCTCTCTCCCTCTATCCCTCTCTCTATCGCTCCCTCTATCCCTTTATTTTCTCTGCGTGCCAAGAAAATGTTTCCTCAGTGAGGCAGTCTCTCTCTCTCTCTCTCTCTCATCTCTCTCTCTCTCTCTCTCTCTCTCTCTCTCTATCTATCTATCTCTCTCTCGCGCTCTCTCTCTCTCTCGATATCTATCTCTCTCTCTCACTCTCTCGCTCTCTCTCTATCCCTCCCCTTCTCCCCCCTCTCCCTCCCTCTCTCCCTCTCTCTATTGCTCCCTCTCTCCCTCCCCCTCTCCCTCCCTCTCTCTATTGCTCCCTCTATCCCTCCCCCTCTCCCTCCCCCTCTCCCTCTCTCTATTGCTCCCTCTCTCCCTCCCTCCCTCCCTCTATCCCTCCCCCTCTCTCTCCCTCTATCCCTCTCTCTATCGCTCCCTCTATCCCTTTATTTCTCTGCGTGCCAAGAAAATGTTTCCTCAGTGAGGCAGTCTCTCTCTCTCTCTCTCTCTCTCTCTATCTATCTATCTATCTATCTCTCTCTCTCTCTCTCTCTCTCTCTCTCTCTCTCTCTCTCGCTCTCTCTCTCTCTCTCTCTCTCTCTCTCTATCGCTCCCTCTATCCCTCTCTCTATCCCTCCCTCTCTCCCTCCCCCTCTCCCTCCCTCTCTCCCTCTCTCTATTGCTCCCTCTATCCCTCCCCCTCTCCCTCCCTCTCTCTATTGCTCCCTCTATCCCTCCCCCTCTCCCTCCCTCTCTCTATTGCTCCCTCTATCCCTCTCTCTATCCCTCCCTCTCTCCCTCCCCCTCTCCCTCCCATCTTCCCATCTGTTATCTGTCTGCACAGTCGTCCTGTAGGGTGGAGATAGGCATCTCCCAACATCTCAGACAGAACCCACACCAGCACATATCTCAGAACATGTGTGTGTCTAGCTTCAACTGCACATGTGTGTTTGAAAGTGTGTGAATGTGTGTATGTGGATGCAGGTTCTATATGTCTGTGTGTTTGAATGAATGAGTTTGCATGTGTGTGTGTGTGGATGTGTGTGAGTGTGTGTGCGCACGCTCGTGTGTGTGTGTGTATGTGTGTGTGTGTGTGTAGAGCAGGAAGTGCGCTTCTCTGTGGTGCGATGCTGGCGATAAGGGTGGTGTGTGTGTGTATGTGTGTGTGTGTGTGTGTGGGGTGACAGGGTTCAGTGGCAGGACACCGTCGTGTATGCTGGTATTCGTGACAGGTTACCACATACCAGGGCGGGGTTGGAGGTGGAGGGGGGTCGAGGGAAGGAGAGTAAGGGCGGGGGCCCAAAGACTGTCTCCCTGCCACTGACTATAATCACTGTTACAGCACACCAAAACATTACACTACTGCAGTGAATCCAACAAACACTCATGCCTCAATCAGACTGGCTTTACTGTATTTGCAATGTAGACAAAACATTATTTTCCCCCTATGGTCAAATAAGCTACCAGAATGGTAATACTCCCAGGTAAAGCCTGACCTGCACCCTCTCTAACAGTGGGGTCATGGGTCAGATATCCGTCAGAGCTACAGACACTAGTTATTGTTAGTGTATAGCGTAGTGTGTAGTGTCTATGTTTGGTAGTGGGGTTAGTGTATAGTGTAGTGTGTAGTGTCTGGGTTGGTAGTGGGGTTAGTGTGTAGTGTGCAGTGTGTAGTGTCTATGTTTGGTAGTGGGGTTAGTGTATAGTGTAGTGTGTAGTGTCTATGTTTGGTAGTGGGGTTAGTGTATAGTGTAGTGTGTAGTGTCTGGGTTGGTAGTGGGTTTAGTGTATAGTGTAGTGTGTAGTGTCTGGGTTGGTAGTGGGGTTAGTGTAGTGTGTAGTGTGTAGTGTCTGAGTTGGTAGTGGGGTTAATGTTTAGTGTAGTGTCTGGGTTGGTAGTGGAGTGTGTGTAGTGTGTAGTGTCTGGGTTGGTAGTGGAGTTAGTGTAGTGTGTAGTGTGTAGTGTCTGGGTTGGTAGTGGAGCTAGTGTAGTGTGTAGTGTCTGGGTTGGTAGTAGGGTTAGTGTATAGTGTAGTGTCTGGGTTGGTAGTGGGGTTAGTGTAGTGTGTAGTGTCTGGGTTGGTAGTGGGGTTAGTGTAGTGTGCAGTGTGCAGTGTCTGGGTTGGTAGTGGGGTTAGTGTATAGCGTAGTGTGTAGTGTCTGGGTTGGTAGTGGGGTTAGTGTAGTGTGCAGTGTGCAGTGTCTGGGATGGTAGTGGGGTTAGTGTAGTGTGTAGTGTGTAGTGTGTAGTGTGTAGTGTGTAGTGTGTAGTGTGTAGTGTCTGGGTTGGTAGTGGGGTTAGTGTAGTGTGTAGTGTGTAGTGTCTGGGTTGGTAGTGGGGTTAGTGTATAGTGTAGTGTCTGGGTTGGTAGTGGGGTTAGTGTGTAGTGTGCAGTGTGTAGTGTCTGGGTTGGTAGTGGGGTTAGTGTATAGTGTAGTGTGTAGTGTCTGGGTTGGTCGTGGGGTTAGTGTATAGTGTAGTGTGTAGTGTCTGGGTTGGTAGTGGGGTTAATGTAGTGTGCAGTGTGTAGTGTCTGGGTTGGTAGTGGGGTTAGTGTATAGTGTAGTGTCTGGGTTGGTAGTGGGTTTAGTGTATAGTGTAGTGTGTAGTGTCTGGGTTGGTAGTGGGGTTAGTGTAGTGTGTAGTGTGTAGTGTCTGGGTTGGTAGTGGGGTTAGTGTATAGTGTAGTGTGTAGTGTCTGGGTTGGTAGTGGGGTTAGTGTATAGTGTAGTGTGTAGTGTCTGGGTTGGTAGTGGGGTTAGTGTATAGTGTAGTGTCTGGGTTGGTAGTGGGTTTAGTGTATAGTGTAGTGTGTAGTGTCTGGGTTGGTAGTGGGGTTAGTGTAGTGTGTAGTGTGTAGTGTCTGGGTTGGTAGTGGGGTTAGAGTAGTGTGTAGTGTGTAATGTCTGGGTTGGTAGTGGGGTTAGTGTATAGTGTAGTGTGTAGTGTCTGGGTTGGTAGTGGGGTTAGAGTAGTGTGTAGTGTGTAATGTCTGGGTTGGTAGTGGGGTTAGTGTAGTGTGTAGTGTGTAGTGTCTGGGTTGGTAGTGGGGTTAGTGTAGTGTGTAGTGTGTAGTGTCTGGGTTGGTAGTGGGGTTAGTGTAGTGTGTAGTGTCTGGGTTGGTGTGTGGTTAGCGTATAGCAGGGTTCTTCAATTCCGGTCCTGGAGGGCCGAAACCCTTCTGTTTTTTATTTCTACCTGGTAGTTAATTGCACTCACCTGGTGTCCCAGGTCTGAATTAGCCCCTGATTAGAAGGAGAGGATGAAAAACAGAGGTGTTTCGGCCCTCCAGGACCGGAATTGAAGAACCCTGGTGTATAGTGTAGTGTAGTGTCTGGGTTGGTAGTGGGGTTAGTGTAGTGTGTAGTGTAGTGTCTGGGTTGGTAGTGGGGTTAGTGTAGTGTGTAGTGGCTGGGTTGGTAGTGGGGTTAGTGTAGTGTGTAGTGTGTAGTGTCTGGGTTGGTAGTGGGGTTAGTGTATAGTGTTGTGTTTCTGGGTTGGTGTGTGGTTAGTGTATAGTGTAGTGTGTAGTGTCTGGGTTGGTAGTGGGGTTAGTGTAGTGTGTAGTGTCTGGGTTGGTAGTGGGGTTAGTGTATAGTGTAGTGTGTAGTGTCTGGGTTGGTAGTGGGGTTAGTGTAGTGTGTAGTGTCTGGGTTGGTAGTGGGTTTAGTGTATAGTGTAGTGTGTAGTGTCTGGGTTGGTAGTGGGGTTAGTGTATAGTGTAGTGTGTAGTGTGTAGTGTGTAGTGTCTGGGCTGGTAGTGGGGTTAGTGTAGTGTGTAGTGTGTAGTGTCTGGGTTGGTAGTGGGGTTAGTGTAGTGTGTAGTGTGTAGTGTCTGGGTTGGTAGTGGGGTTAGTGTATAGTGTAGTGTGTAGTGTCTGGGTTGGTAGTTGGGTTAGTGTAGTGTATAGTGTAGTGTCTGGGTTGGTACTGGGGTTAGTGTATAGTGTAGTGTGTAGTGTGTAGTGTCTGGGTTGGTAGTGGGGTTAGTGTATAGTGTAGTGTCTGGGTTGGTAGTGGGGTTAGTGTATATTGTAGTGTGTAGTGTCTGGGTTGGTAGTGGGGTTAGTGTATAGTGTAATGTGTAGTGTCTGGGTTGGTAGTGGGGTTAGTGTATAGTGTAGTGTGTAGTGTCTGGGTTGGTAGTAGGTTAGTGTATAGTGTAGTGTGTAGTGTGCAGTGTCTGGGTTGGTAGTGGGGTTAGTGTAGTGTGTAGTGTGTAGTGTCTGGGTTGGTAGTGGGGTTAGTGTAGTGTGTAGTGTCTGGGTTGGTAGTGGGTTTAGTGTATAGTGTAGTGTGTAGTGTCTGGGTTGGTAGTGGGGTTAGTGTATAGTGTAGTGTGTAGTGTGTAGTGTCTGGGTTGGTAGTGGGGTTAGTGTAGTGTGTAGTGTGTAGTGTCTGGGTTGGTAGTGGGGTTAGTGTATTGTGTAGTGTGTAGTGTCTGGGTTGGTAGTGGGGTTAGTGTAGTGTGTAGTGTCTGGGTTGGTAGTGGGTTTAGTGTATAGTGTAGTGTGTAGTGTCTGGGTTGGTAGTGGGGTTAGTGTATAGTGTAGTGTGTAGTGTCTGGGTTGGTAGTGGGGTTAGTGTAGTGTGTAGTGTGTAGTGTCTGGGTTGGTAGTGGGGTTAGTGTATAGTGTAGTGTGTAGTGTCTGGGTTGGTAGTGGGGTTAGTGTAGTGTGTAGTGTGTAGTGTCTGGGTTGGTAGTGGGGTTAGTGTATAGTGTAGTGTCTGGGTTGGTAGTGGGGTTAGTGTAGTGTGTAGTGTGTAGTGTCTGGGTTGGTAGTGGGGTTAGTGTAGTGTGTAGTGTGTAGTGTCTGGGTTGGTAGTGGGGTTAGTGTATAGTGTAGTGTGTAGTGTCTGGGTTGGTAGTGGGGTTAGTGTAGTGTGTAGTGTGTAGTGTCTGGGTTGGTAGTGGGGTTAGTGTATAGTGTAGTGTGTAGTGTCTGGGTTGGTAGTGGGGTTAGTGTAGTGTGTAGTGTGTAGTGTCTGGGTTGGTAGTGGGGTTAGTGTATAGTGTAGTGTGTATTGTCTGGGTTGGTAGTGGGGTTAGTGTATAGTGTAGTGTGTAGTGTCTGGGTTGGTAGTGGGGTTAGTGTAGTGTGTAGTGTGTAGTGTCTGGGTTGGTAGTGGGGTTAGTGTATAGTGTAGTGTGTAGTGTATGGGTTGGTAGTGGGGTTAGTGTAGTGTGTAGTGTGTAGTGTGTAGTGTCTGGGTTGGTAGTGGGGTTAGTGTAGTGTGTAGTGTGTAGTGTCTGGGTTGGTAGTGGGTTAGTGTATAGTGTAGTGTGTATTGTCTGGGTTGGTAGTGGGGTTAGTGTATAGTGTAGTGTGTAGTGTCTGGGTTGGTAGTGGGGTTAGTGTAGTGTGTAGTGTGTAGTGTCTGGGTTGGTAGTGGGGTTAGTGTATAGTGTAGTGTGTAGTGTATGGGTTGGTAGTGGGGTTAGTGTAGTGTGTAGTGTGTAGTGTGTAGTGTCTGGGTTGGTAGTGGGGTTAGTGTAGTGTGTAGTGTGTAGTGTCTGGGTTGGTAGTGGGGTTAGTGTAGTGTGTAGTGTGTAGTGTGTAGTGTGTAGTGTCTGGGTTGGTAGTGGGGTTAGTGTATAGTGTAGTGTGTAGTGTCTGGGTTGGTAGTGGGGTTAGTGTAGTGTGTAGTGTGTAGTATGGGTTGGTAGTGGGGTTAGTGTATAGTGTAGTGTGTAGTGTATGGGTTGGTAGTGGGGTTAATGTATAGTGTGCAGTGTGTAGTGTCTGGGTTGGTAGTGGGGTTAGTGTATAGTGTAGTGTGTCTGGGTTGGTAGTGGGGTTAGTGTGTAGTGTGCAGTGTGTAGTGTCTGGGTTGGTAGTGGGGTTAGTGTAGTGTGTAGTGTGTAGTGTATGGGTTGGTAGTGGGGTTAGTGTATAGTGTAGTGTGTAGTGTCTGGGTTGGTAGTGGGGTTAATGTAGTGTGTAGTGTGTAGTGTCTGGGTTGGTAGTGGGGTTAGTGTATAGTGTAGTGTGTAGTGTATGGGTTGGTAGTGGGGTTAGTGTAGTGTGTAGTGTGTAGTGTATGGGTTGGTAGTGGGGTTAGTGTATAGTGTAGTGTGTAGTGTATGGGTTGGTAGTGGGGTTAGTGTATAGTGTAGTGTGTAGTGTCTGGGTTGGTAGTGGGGTTAGTGTTGTGTTGTGACGTTTCTATCAGCCAGGCTACAGCAGCAGATGTCTGCAGTGACAGGGTAGAATGTGTCTCTGGCTAACAAGCAGGCTCTTGCTGGGGTGTCAACTGATGCACAACTTTAACACTGTCAGCTTGCTGGACTACAGCTGCCCATATCCAACACATCACACACACCGGCGCAGACGGACACCCACACGCACGCACTCACACACACACACACACACACCCACCCACACGGACACACACACACACACCGACACGCACACACACAGGAACAGTGTTTAAAAGTGGTTGTCGGGGCAACTGAGAGAACAAAACAAAAGCAGCGATGTGTAGACCCCTGAACAAACATACAAACACAATGGCTGTGGAGGGAGATTGAGAGATGCAGGGTGAGTGTATGTGTGTACATACATATGTTTGGGACTTATGGTTAGTAGAGTGCATTTACGTGAATGAGCTTGTCCTGTGTGAGTGACGTTATCTGAGAGTTTGTGTGTGTTTGTGTCTTTGTCATTGTGTGTCATTTTAAACCCTAACATTTCCTTCCTAAGGCGTTGCTCTACTGGAGGAGCAGTCATAGTGTGTGTGTGTGTGTTTTATTTTGATTATGGAAACTGTTATGAAAACACACTTATCCGACACACTTATCCCCTCTCTCTCTCTTTCTCTCTCTTCCTCCCTCTGTGCTTGTGTGTGTACCTCCAGTTTACCTCTTCTGTCAACATCTCATTTAAAGAGTTTATACACACACACACACACACACAAACAAACACACACACACACACACACCTCATAACCCTCCTACCATTGCACCCCAAGGGCTAGGGGGCCCATATGTTTTATACCCTCGTCTACCCAAATGATTGATACACTGAGTGTGTGATAGCCATCTCAACGCCAGCGCTAGGCGTGTGGCACTTCAACGTGAAAGACAGGATGGGTAGAGTGATGAAAAGAGCGAAAAGGTAAATATTTAGGCCAGTTAACACTGGTGTTTACGTTAAGAGTAGAGATTGTTTGTTTGAAGCTTCTTTCTGTCCGACGACGTGTAAACTTGGCTACCAGATAAAGAGTCGCCCTCTTCGTTCTAAAAGAGAGGAGAGAGGGAGGAAAAGAAAACAAACAGAAAACAAATGAAAGTGCTTTTCTCATCGCTCCTATCTTCATCAGAAACATTTACTGTACCATGGCACAACAAATAATTAGGCCACAAGTGAGAAAAACATAAATGGAACATTCACACTGGGCCCAGAGAGAGGAGAGAGGAGAGAGGAGAGAGGAGAGAGGAGAGAGGAGAGAGGAGAGAGGACGGAGGAGGGAGGAGAGAGGAGAGAGGAGAGAGGAGAGAGGAGAGAGGAGAGAGGAGAGAGGAGAGAGAGGACAGAGGAGGAAGGAGAGAGGACAGAGGAGGGAGGAGAGAGGAGAGAGGACAGAGGAGGGAGGAGAGAGGAGGAAGGAGAGAGGAGAGAGGACAGAGGGAGGAGAGAGGAGAGAGGAGAGAGGAGAGAGGAGAGAGGAGAGAGGAGGGAGGAGAGAGGAGAGAGGAGGGAGGAGAGAGGAGAGAGGACAGAGGAGAGAGGAGAGAGAGGAGAGAGGAGAGAGGAGAGAGGAGAGAGGAGAAAACACCTGGCCCTGGTTATAATGCTACTGGCCGTACAGGAAAAACACCTGGCCCTGGTTATAAAGCTACTTGCCGTACAGGAAAAACACCTGGCCCTGGTTATAAAGCTACTTGCCGTACAGGAAAAACACCTGGCCCTGGTTATAAAGCTACTGGCCGTACAGGAAAAACACCTGGTCCTGGTTATAAAGCTACTGGCAGTACAGGAAAAACACCTGGCCCTTGTTATAAAGCTACTGGCCATACAGGAAAAACACCTGGCCCTGGTTATAAAGCTACTGGCCGTACAGGAAAAACACCTGGCCCTGGTTATAAAGCTACTGGCAGTACAGGAAAAACACCTGGCCCTGGTTATAAAGCTACTGGCCGTACAGGAAAAACACCTGGCCCAGGTTATAAAGCTACTGGCAGTACAGGAAAAACACCTGGCCCTGGTTATAAAGCTACTGGCAGTACAGGAAAAACACCTGGCCCTGGTTATAAAGCTACTGGCCGTACAGTAAAAACACCTGGTCCTGGTTATAAAGCTACTGGCAGTACAGGAAAAACACCTGGCCCTGGTTATAAAGCTACTTGCCGTACAGGAAAAACACCTGGCCCTGGTTATAAAGCTACTGGCAGTACAGGAAAAACACCTGGCCCTGGTTATAAAGCTACTTGCCGTACAGGAAAAACACCTGGCCCTGGATATAAAGCTACTTGCCGTACAGGAAAAACACCTGGCCCTGATTATAAAGCTACTGGCCGTACAGGAAAAACACCTGGCCCTGGTTATAAAGCTACTGGCAGTACAGGAAAAACACCTGGCCCTGGTTATAAAGCTACTTGCCGTACAGGAAAAACACCTGGCCCTGGTTATAAAGCTACTGGCCGTACAGGAAAAACACCTGGTCCTGGTTATAAAGCTACTGGCAGTACAGGAAAAACACCTGGCCCTTGTTATAAAGCTACTGGCCATACAGGAAAAACACCTGGCCCTGGTTAAAAAGATACTGGCCATACAGGAAAAACACCTGGCCCTGGTTATAAAGCTACTGGCAGTACAGGAAAAACACCTGGCCCTGGTTATAAAGCTACTGGCCGTACAGGAAAAACACCTGGCCCTGGTTATAAAGCTACTGGCAGTACAGGAAAAACACCTGGCCCTGGTTATAAAGCTACTGGCCGTACAGGAAAAACACCTGGCCCTGGTTATAAAGCTACTTGCCGTACAGGAAAAACACCTGGCCCTGGTTATAAAGCTACTGGCCGTACAGGAAAAACACCTGGTCCTGGTTATAAAGCTACTGGCAGTACAGGAAAAACACCTGGCCCTTGTTATAAAGCTACTGGCCATACAGGAAAAACACCTGGCCCTGGTTATAAAGCTACTGCCCGTACAGGAAAAACACCTGGCCCTGGTTATAAAGCTACTGGCAGTACAGGAAAAACACCTGGCCCTGGTTATAAAGCTACTTGCCGTACAGGAAAAACACCTGGCCCTGGTTATAAAGCTACTGGCAGTACAGGAAAAACACCTGGCCCTGGTTATAAAGCTACTGGCCGTACAGGAAAAACACCTGGCCCTGGTTATAAAGCTACTGGCTGCACAGGAAAAACACCTGGCCCTGGTTATAAAGCTACTGGCTGCACAGGAAAAACACCTGGCCCCACTCACAAGTTAACACATCTGAAATTGAGGCAGGGTGAAAGAGGAGAGGTTTGGGGGCGAGAACCCCAGGATGGAGTGAGTAAAGTAGTGAGGAGAAATGAGGACAGGACACTTTATTTATTTTTTATTTTTATTTAACCTTTATTTAACCAGGTAAACCAGTTGAGAACAAGTTCTCATTTACAACTGCGACCTGGCCAAGATAAAGCAAAGCAGTGCGATAAAAACAACAACACAGAGTTACATATGGGGTAAAACAAAACAAAGTCAAAAATACAACAGAAATACATATAATATACAGTGTGCAAATTTAGCAAGTTATGGAGGTAAGGCAATAAAATAGGCTATAGTGCAAAATAATTACAATTAGTATTAACACTGGAATGATAGATGTGCAAGAGATGATGTGCAAATAGAGATACTGGGGTACAAATGAGCAAAATAAATAACAATATAGGGATGAGGTAGTTGGGCGGGCTAATTTCAGATGGGCTGTGTACAGGTGCAGTGATTGGTAAGGTGCTCTGACAACTGATGCTTAAAGTTAGTGAGGGAGATAAGTGTCTCCAGCTTCAGAGATTTTTGCAATTTGTTCCAGTCATTGGCAGCAGAGAACTGGAAGGAATTGCGGCCAAAGGAGGTGTTGGCTTTGGGGATGACCAGTGAGATATACCCGCTGGAGCGCAGACTACGGGTGGGTGTTGCTATGGTGACCAATGAGCTAAGATAAGGTGGGGATTTGCCTAGCAGTGATTTATAGATGGCCTGGAGCCAGTGGGTTTGGCGACGAATATGTAGTGAGGACCAGCCAACAAGAGCGTACAGGTCACAGTGGTGGATATTACACGAGACATGATGAAAAGAGATGGAGCGATAGAGAGCAGGCAGAGATGGAGAGATGGAGAGATAGTGAAGAAGGTTCTGTGTGCGAGTGTGAAATAGTATTTTTGTGCATGGAGTTCTTGAGATCCAGGTCCAATTCTGTGTTCTCTGGCTGGCGGTCCAAAGTCGACTACCTTTAATTCCAATCAAGTGTTTACTCAAGAAATAGAATAGAGAATAAGAGGGTGACGGGAGGAATGAAGGGATGGAGTTAGAGGGGGGTGCACATTCAGTCACTTTAAATGACATATCTTGGGCCAGACAGACACCTTGTGCTGATTCTGGGCTTACAGTATTACAGTAACACAATTAACCCCCCCCGTACCCCCCCCCCCCCCCCCCCCCCCCCCCCCCCCCCCCCCCCCCCCCCCCCCCGCTCTCCAACTCCCCAATCTCAACCGCCCCTGACCCCTTAGACTGCCTCCCCCGGGAAACCCTAAAACAACACACCCCTACAAGGAATGAGGCTCTGGCCAGCTCCGAATACACCCCACTCTAAAACGCTGGACCCCCTGCTTCCTCTAACCCCTCTCCCCTTCTCTACAACCCCCAAAAAGTATGCTATCCCTTCTTGTCCCCCTATAGCCTCTCACCCTTCCATAACCTCCATTCCACCTCTCCCCTCTTGTGCCCCCCATTCCTGGACTGCCCAGCCCTCTTGGTTTAGTCTGACTCTGATTATGATGATATGTAAAGGGTCAATACGGACTACAGATGTAGGATCTTAATTTGAGCCAGTTTGCTACAGCAGGAAAAGAATCCTGCAGCAACAGGAAATGTGAATTATATGTGGATTATCATTAATGGAAACGTTTGGTAGGGGTTGGTTAGGGCAAATCAAGAAATTACTAACTTTAGAAGCCTTTTTAAACCTTGAATACACAACACGCTTACATTTCCTGAAGTGCAGGAAATTTCTCAACAACAAAAGAGTGATCAAATTAAAGATACTGCACCTGTATACTACCAGCAGGGGTGCAACTTTACATTTCTAAATCATACCATAGATATAGTACAGCTGGGAATGAGACCTAACAGTGGACAACTTGGCTACATTATCTAACTTAGATCAACCCTACATTCTAAATCAATAACATAATTATATTAGGACATTATAAACGGATTTGGAGATAATATCTTTATAGCCATGGCAATAACAAATTTTGAATTTAACTGGAAAATAATGAGACTCCAGTTGCTGTTCTCAGACCAGTCTAATTGCGGACATCAGTGACTGAACCCACACCAGACAGACCCTATACACTGATCTGAATCAGCCCCAGCTCTGTTAATAATGCTCTCTTCTGGCATGGGCACATTTGAGACTGATGTGTTTTGAATGGGAATTAGTTTTCCTCCCCCTGGAGATTCTCAACTCTCTAAACAAGAGCCAGCTGCACAAGGCTGTGATTGCATCTAATCTCCTCACTGTTTTTCCCCAAATACCCAATAACTGTGTCTTCTCTCAATCAACAACTAGGGGATGAATGTGTGTGTTGGCAAAGGGTTGTACGTGGGCTATACTGAGTGTGCCTGCATGTGGCATAGGCCTAGGCAAGTGGCACTTGCCATTATATGTGCTGTGATAAGTGATAGTGGTTACACCAAAGTGTGTGTGTGTGTGTGTGTGTGTGTGTGTGTGTGTGTGTGTGTGTGTGTGTGTGTGTGTTTGTGTGTGTGTGTGTGTGTGTGTGTGTGTGTGTGTGTGTGTGTGTGTGTGTGTGTGTGTAGGCCATAGAAAGGTAGACGTGCTGAAGGAGAAAGTGGTTACATAGGCTACAATTGTGTGTGTGAACAGTAGAGCAGAGAAAGAGCATCTGTGAGAGAGTGGTCAGGTATAACAAAATGAAAAGACAGCGCGCACATTCTCGAGATATTTTTGCGTCCATATGAAAGGCTCTCGCGTGGCAGGACAGCGCGCTGATTCAGCTGCAGGTTATTGTCGCTGAAAGATTCTCTCTTACAGTAAAAATATTGTGGTAGGCTACATCTGCGCACACTTAGCTCTTGTCCACACATACACCTCGTGTGGAGTATATAAAAAGTAAAGAAGGGAGCCTGGGAGGGCTGTCAAATGTGTTGAAATGTTGGTTGGCTCACAAAGGAATAAAAACATCATCAGCAGCCATAACGCCCTCAGCAGCGCTATTGATCAACAAGGCCGCTAATTGGAAACGGACAGAAACCGAAACTAGTTCCGCCCGACGTGTCAGTACCTTTGTTATTCAAAAACAAACGACATGAATTCTCTACTAATGTCTTCTAATACTTTCAACATTGTGATGGGTGAAATTGAGAAAATGACAACGGACTCACTCACTGGAAGAGAAATCCTTTGATGTGAAGTTCATGGGAGGTCTTCTTGGTTTTCCCAACTGCGCACCCAACGCAAAAAATTGGCTATTTTGTAATGTTTTTACTAGGCCTATATGCGTTGATGCTGTAGACTCGTGGACGTCGCCTTATTATACAGGCAAACAAGTCAAACTGGGTAAGGTCGTTACAAATCCAACCGGCATCATAATAGAATGATACAGTTCATTTCATCGGGTGAAACTGTATATGGCGCGAGACCCCGGGAAACCCCACTCTCTCCTCCAAGCCTTTGGAGTTGCATGCAGCACCATGGAAACGATGGCCCTGCCTGCCTCTCTCTCTCGTTATTTGTTCAGTATGTAGTACAAATTTCCCTGTGTAGCAGAGGTATAGGGATCACCGCCGCGAACTGTGCCCAACCTCTTTACCTTATGGAGTTCGTTCCTGTGCCACGGAGTTCAGGCCTGACAGATCCAATAACCCTGCGCGATCGTTCAGGGGAGAAATTGCTCGGAGCTATCTTCGCTGAAAAACGCCCCTCGCCTCACCCCGCGTTTAAGCTATGATCCTTATCGTAATTAATTCAATAAAGCGGTAATGTGCTGCAAACCTCGGCCCCCTCCATCAGATGTGGACGGAGGGATATAGGCTTTCAGGCCGAGACGGTTTCAGTGAGTTCAGTGTCTCAGCGCCGCTATAGGTAACAAGGAGCAGACAGGAGTTTAGACAGCGATTGGTAGCCTATGTCTGCACCGGCGTGAGTAAAGAGGCTTAATCGAATTTGCTTCAGACTTTAAAAATATACTTTCAGGGGTTTGTGTTAAAAACCTAATAAAAATAGAAAGGGAGAAAGTCGAGCCAAGGTCAACAGTCGATGGAGTCCATTTTTTATTTGGAGAACTAGAGCCGGCTTTGTGTAATAGGCCTACCATCCTGCGGATGCACACGGTGGCTTCCAGCGGTGCTAGAACATCATAAGGGTATTATGTCGACGTAATTACTGCAACAACTGTTAAGGGGACCCGAGGAAGGCTGAATGTCTTAATGCAAATAAACGAATTACCCTTTTATATAGCCTACCCTATGGAAAGGATGAGCCTAGAAGCATCGAGTGAGAGACAATTATTTAGCTGAATATGCTATACTATTTGGCTACACTTGCTACATGCACATGATGCTTGTGCCTAAACTTGTAACCTTGTGCGTAAAGTGGAATGCTTATTTTTGAGGCGTAGCCTAATTGTTGATTTGAAAACAAAAAAACATTAAAAATATGTGTTACCCTTAGTTCTTTACTTTAAAATCTGAGTTAAAGCATGTATCAAAGGCCTTGGTGAACTCTACTCGCAGCGCTAACTAACGTTCTAACGGAGCCAAGTCAACCTTTAGTCCACTCAACTCTGGACCTCGAAGCCAGTTGCACTGCATCTTTTCAGGGACTGATTTAGACATGGGACACCGGATGGGTGCAATTAAGTATCAGGTAGAACAGAAAACCAGCAAGCTCCGGAGCTCGTAGGGTTTATATTTGAATAGCCTACCCCTGCGTCTAGTCTTTGATGTTGGAAATATGTTTTTTATTTTTTTGAAATCTATTCCACTATGCTATTAACAAGTAATGGAATCGCAATGACCACTACATTTACCCACCGTGCCAAGACGCATTACCTGAAATAATGTCAATATTATCAGTGAAAACACTGACCATGTCAACACAACGATTTAGGGTAATTGGGAACGAGACCCGGTTTAAGATATAATAATAAGTACTACTGTGTATTATTTTCTTAAACCCTAATTAATTCTACAGGTTTCTTGATTAAAACACGGATTGTTTTAGGAAGGGTGAAGGTTTTCTCTGGCGCCATATATCAGACCCTTGAGCCATGGTGTGTGTGTGGGTGTGTGTGTGTGTGTGTGTGCGTTCGTTCGTGAGAGAGGGAGAGGGTGGTGTATTATGACATGCTTATAAATACAAAACAAATATAACTAAAGGCTATCATGCAATGGATCGACCATCTTGTCAGATAAAAAACTATGTAAGGTCCTAAATACAAACTTGTCACTGTGCTAAGGAGGGCTCGTGCGCCACAAGGCTATAGCGCTCAGCCTCGTCTCCCATTACCGCTCAGCCATAGCCACAGAAAACGGAGGGGGAAAGGGGCGGGTGGCTGCTTATTGGCACGGATATAAAAACATTTTGCAGGGAGATAAAGACAGTTCTCTGGATCTCTAAAAATAAAACTTTGTTTTCTCTAGTGGACACATATTCAAATTGAAATCCTCCCAATCTCGTTTCACTTTCAGTATATAGCGAATGGGGTCTTCCCAATTTGACCTATTGTAAACATTGTTAAAATAGTGTGGAAATGTTATGTTATGTGTCGAATTACGCATTCAAATCAGGTGGCTACTGACCATTCTCTTACCAGTCACCAGTGGTCACAACAGGGGTAGAGGGAGAAGGGGGGGGGGGGGGGGGGGGGGGGGGGGGGGCGGGGGGGATATTTGACCAACGTTTGCACCCGCCCCCCTCGAGTCCCCCCTCGGATTGATTAAATTGGATCAAGATGACACCAATAATTGGTTCAAGCTGCGGCCCGCGCGCAGACCCAATGATCCATATCTAACTCCTTTTGTTGCTAGTGTCTCTTTTCCCGCGCCGGGCTTCATTTGGAATTGTTTTCCTTGGCTCTGTCACTAGCGTTTTAGCGCAATCCCCCCAGAAAACAGCGGCGAACTGACATCATGAGAGCGACGGAAAGGTTACATTTTTCACAGATGTCTGGGAAATGATCGGCTTTCTCTTTTTATGGTCACTATTTCATCGTTCTCATATTCCCAGGAGAATGGTTGAGGCATTCTGTGTGAGTATTTATCTTCATAGGTCAATATTGATGAGAAGTGTTCGGAAATAGATGTTATAGTTGGTTAGTGGAAGGAACTACAGATATACAGTATATTAAAAATATTGCTGTCCTTTGGTCTCATAGGGAAATTAATTAAAACTAATTCAATTGAATCTCCACTAATGAAAAAAGCCTAGTTCACATTGAAAAGCCTAATTATGCATGTTTGACAGTGTTGACACAGAGTTTAAATATTCAATTCCTTCTAAATTAGTGATTTATTTTCTATGCACTTGGCCAACCTGTTTTAGATTGTAAAGATTGTTTAAGATTCGGACTGAGACATGTGGATATAAAAACAGAATCAGAAACAATATACACCTCGGTATTCCAGAGAGTGTCTTGTCATTGCCAACTAACTAGGTTTGACATGTTTGTTTTGGATCTAGGTTCCGGACTACTGGAATCTACTTTCACCCTTCAGGTCGTTGATTTGTCGCAGCGCGACGCGCCACCTTGACATGGCCTCGCTCCTCAATCCATGTGCAAAAACGCATCAAGACAGTAGCCAATAGGCCTAAAAAGTAGGCCTACTTGATTTATTCATTTCCAGACCATATGTTGCCCAGCATTTCAGTTTTCCACTTCTGTAAATGCAAGGCATTACATTACAGGTGGTGCACGGGGCATTGGGAATAATTAAATCAAGTAAATGGTGCGGTTATCTTATCACAGGCCCCGATCAGAAGCGTCTCCACTTCCCCCAGCTTTTGCCGATGCATTCAATTACGCGCGCATTATCTAATGCCCTGTATCCGAGCCCTTGTGATCCCGCTGCGCTGGGAGACGCGGAAAAACACTCGCTGTCACATCCGCTCGAGCGAAAGCAGTGTGGATCTCATCTCTTCGTCACCATGGCTACTAATCAAATTTCCATCCAGTATGGCGCATGCAGGATTTCCTGATCAAACGCTCGGACTTGGCCCTGCTGCCCGCCCCATTAGCTAACATGTTTTATATGCGCTGGATATGCGCTGGGGTCAGGCCTAGTGCAAGTCCCAGGAAGAAACACTATACCTGCCTTTTGAGCAGGCTGGAGGTAGAGTCTGTGAGGAAACAACCGCTATCCCAGGAGGGGCAGGGCAGGGACTATATTATTATATATTATATTATATATATTATATTATATATCAGAATAGAAGATAATAACAATGGAAAAATATGAATCCAATATCATTTCGAACATTTCAACAATGGATATAACTTTATGGACCTTATCTACTATGCTATTCAACTAGTATTTTGTGCTGTATAAAACTGTATAACCATTAAACACATACAGTATTTTACATGATAGTAGCCCTAAAGATGCCTAAGTGTAGCTGGCTTCTGATTTGTTATTGATAAACCAAATGGGAGGGGGGCAACTTTAAACCAATCAAACAGAGTTACAGTAATGTAGTCACCATGGAGCCAATGGTGTGGTTTATCAATGTATTTATTTACCTGGGGTTGACCTTTGATCCCAGCCTATGTCTGCCAAATGGTAAGGTATTAGTCATTGTAACTCAAAGTGTGTGTGGAAACCCTGGCTCGGGCTGGATTGCCTTCAACAGCAGCCAAGGCCAAGGCCTCACTAATTCACTAGATGATGGGAATCACAGGAGGTGTAGACAATAGACATGGAATTATCAACAGATTAAAACTGCAGAAAAAAACCTGCAACATCAATAACAAGAAAGAAAGACTGACAATTCTCACCAAGGCTAGTCCAGTAGTGTAGCCAGAAATACATTGGTGGGTGGGCCTGCAGACATTTGGGTATGGGGGGGATTCTACACATTTTGCCATGGGGCAAAGATAAACATTTGAAGTTTAATAGCTAATCTCAGGTTATTCTACATATTTTGCCATAAGGCTAAGAGAGAATTTAACATTTTTAAAGGTAATTAAAGCTAAAATATATGTGTGTTGACTGTTATAAAGGCACTGGATTATGAGCTGTCTTGTTTGCTAAATGAGCAAATGACATATGCAGTGGCAGTGTGCATATAGCCATAGAAGCACAGTAACATATGCCTCAATGAGGTCATGTTTGTGATTTATTGGGGTGTGGCTTTCAGTTAGTTATTTTTGGCCACCCATCCCATGAGAGTGAATGTAATTCCAGTGAATCTGA
>NC_140017.1:33028901-33033901 GCF_964263955.1 Coregonus lavaretus | reverse complement strand
CCATAGTGATCTAAGGGCTAATGGTTGTAGGAGCAGGGAATAAGCTGAGCGTTGAAAGAAAAGACGAGGTAAGAGCAGCTCTCCTAAGGCAAGATCCTCTATGTCAGAGATCATGGAAGATGCGAATGTTAGCCATACAAAAACACACTTAAGTACTGCCTATGAAGGCGTTTTGTATAGTATATGAATGTGTTATGAAGTCCTCAAGTAGGTACTCATATAAATTGTTACTAAATAATGTGTTACCAATGTTTCTGACATTGCTTTAAGCTAGAATACAGAAATAACCTTATCACAAGAGACAATGTAGCCTATTTGCCATTAGCTTTGACATGCAACATTATTTGAAACATGTAACCATTATGATACTCTCCTGGTCTGTTATCATTGACACAACCGTTAATGTCAAATTCCTGAGTGGAAAGGTACGTTCTAAAACAATATAATAGCCTGCAATACAACTGCATCACCTGTCATTGGGTCCAACACCCCATTAGCATATTTCCAAGAAATGAGCTTCAGAGCGACTAGTGACTGACCAAAATTAATCTTTCAAACGATCTTTCGACATCAGATTTGTATTCAGACAGTGTGTGGTTGTAGAGGCGCCAAAGAACCTGCTTCTTTTTTTGTTTATCAAACTCACCGATCAGGGGTAGTGGCGTTGGTCATGCAAAATTCCAACTGATCCCACCCGGATTCACACCGAAGCATTGGCAGCTGGCCAACGAAGATTACACTCTACTCCCAAACCTGTTGGGAATGAGAGGGGAATGAGAGAACACACCAAACCCAGGGGTAACCGAGTGAATTAGCTAATTTACCCAGGAAAATACATGAATGATTGAATGAGAGGAAGACTGTGGGAAAGAATAGAAACCAGAGAATAGGTCATTGGGAGAAGAAACTGATTGAGTCAGCTATGAGGTCTGTATGGCTTGTGTTAAAAAGAGCCCTCATGGAGTGAGCAAAACATTTCTGTGAAAAAACTGAACCAAGATAATTCATCCCCAACCTAACTTCTATTCCCCACATGACACTCATATCAGAGAGTAAGTGCAGTTTTATCAGATCTACAGTATATATCCATTTTATTGGTGACTTTCATAGACTGATTAGTGACATAACCTATAACGGACACTCCAAAAACGTTTATTTCCCTATTCTGGAAGACTCTTTTTCCCACTTAGGCCTAAGGCAAATATACATGACAACACAACAAAGAGCTTGGATTATTCAATCATCGACATAGATTCAAAACAGTTCCTCACGCTATTTAGTACTGATAACACATTTCCAAAACAGAAATGTGAACACTATCTTACCTTTTCCATGTTTGGGATTGTTACTAATTGATATACCGCAACTATGTCCATTTGCCAATTTCCTAAACAGTGTCATCCAAGAAAGAAAACATCCAAGGATAAGCAAATATTAACACAAATATGTTAGTTCAAATGCCCATGCATTTGCGAACACACACACACACGCACACGCTCACGCAAATGCAAACGCAAACGCAAATGCAAACGCAAACGCACACGCACACACACACACACACACACACACACACACACACACACACACACACACACACACACACACACACACACACACACACACACATACACACACAGCAGTACCAGGACTGTCTCTGTGGTAATCTGAGACCGGAGGGGACCTTTCAGAGGAAAGCAGCTCAAAGCTAAGTAAGAGCAGCTGATGTTGCATCATACTTCAAACATTTTCAAATTAACATTATGTCAAAGGCTACAGAGTGCTCTCTTTCTCTCTCTCTCTCTCTCTTTCTCTCTCTCTCTCTCTCTCTCTCTCTCTCTCTCTCTCTCTCTCTCTCTCTCTCTCTCTCTCTCTCTCTCTCTCTCTCTCTCTCTCTCTCTCTCACACACACACACACACACACACACACACACAGATGGTCTTTGAGATAAGAAGTAACACTGGCATGTCTGTGGATGAGTCCACTGTGTAAGACATGGAGTGTTTTTTTCCCCCTTCTAACACTCTGCCCAGTTACATTCAAGCTGGTAAGGGGGCGAGGGGTGTTCTGAATCTAAAACTCTGACACCACCTCACTTCACAAAAAGGACCGTACAATATTTTCCTTAATATGTAAACACTATTATTTGTAGGTTGTGTTTTGAAGCGGCGGGAGTGGAGATTCTCACCAAGCGAGCGAATGTTGCAGATGTTTCTAGAACGTTCCAGGACAGCTGTTGGAATGTTTTCCCACCGCATGACAGAGGACAAGACAGCGCAGCCAACGGCTGCCCTGACCCAGGTCACCTGTCCAGGTCACCTGACCAAAACCCGACCGTTGGCGCTGCGGTCAGCTCAACCCAGCCCACGCGGCTGTGTGTGCACAGATCTCACGCCAAACGCAGAAAGATGTCAGTCAGTGACTTCAAAAGCAATCCACTCCTACACAGAGGGAGATGTGTTCTGCAGCCAACGGAATAGACCCAGGCCCATGTACCCTGGTGGAGAGGCTGATATCGGTATAGGTCGACAGAAAGGCAGTCAGACAGGCGGGCAGACAGACAGACAGACAGACAGACAGACAGACAGGCAGGCAGGCAGGCAGGCAGACAGACAGACAGGGAGGAAGAGCGACACAGATATTTTGCACACACACACACACACACCCACACACAGAAAACATACGCTATACTCAGAAATACACAAGCACGCATATTTCCTGCAGAAACTCAATTTACTTAACTGATTTCACATTCTGCACAATGGTCCCTATTCTGCACAAGGCCCATACAGATGTAGGATCTTAATTTGATTTTGTTGCTGAGTATTTTCCTGCACTTTGAAAATTCAGACTTGATTTGCCCGAACAAAAAATGTCAACCCCTACAGAAATGACCATGGATTATAATCCACATAATAATTCAAATTTCCGGTTGCTGCAGGATTATTTTGCTGATGTAGCAAACTGTCACAAATTAAGATCCTACATCTGTACAGCCATAACACCAGTGGCCAGACTAACAGGTGTTACATCAATAATCATCATAGGAACATGTGCTAATTAATGACTGGTTAGAAAACAGCCAGGCTGGAAGTGATTGGTGCCGACAGACATGTAAAAACATCTTACATGTCTACCATTAACAAGGACTAAAGACTCAAAGAGCTCTGAAGAGAAACATAATCCATGTGATTGTATCACATGTATATGTATATGTGACATGTTTGTAAAACATTGTTGCATATTCTAAATATAGCCAGCAAAAAAACAGACCACCACCTCTCCTGTAGAAACCTCCACAATCTGAGATCTGTCATAAGTGAGAGGTGACTGACTAACACACGCATCATCCTGACAGTGTAACTCTACGCAGAGAAGTAGGTGGCCTAGGCCCCAGGCCTACAGAGACTGTGGAGGAGCTGCGAACCCCCAGGCCCCAGGCCTACAGAGACTGTGGAGGAGCTGGGAACCCCCAGGCCCCAGGCCTACTGAGACTGTGGAGGAGCTGGGAACCCCCAGGCCCCAGGCCTACAGAGACTGTGGAGGAGCTGGGAACCCCCAGGCCCCAGGCCTACAGAGACTGTGGAGGAGCTGGGAACCCCCAGGCCCCAGGCCCCAGGCCTACAGAGACTGTGGAGGAGCTGGGAACACCCAGGCCCCAGGCCTACAGAGACTGTGGAGGAGCTGGGAACCCCCAGGCCCCAGGCCCCAGGCCTACAGAGACTGTGGAGGAGCTGGGAACCCCCAGGCCCCAGGCCTACAGAGACTGTGGAGGAGCTGGGAACCCCCAGGCCCCAGGCCCCAGGCCTACAGAGACTGTGGAGGAGCTGGGAACCCCCAGGCCCCAGGCCTACAGAGACTGTGGAGGAGCTGGGAACCCCCAGGCCCCAGGCCTACAGAGACTGTGGAGGAGCTGGGAACCCCCAGGCCCCAGGCCCCAGGCCTACAGAGACTGTGGAGGAGCTGGGAACACCCAGGCCCCAGGCCTACAGAGACTGTGGAGGAGCTGGGAACCCCCAGGCCCCAGGCCTACAGAGACTGTGGAGGAGCTGGGAACCCCCAGGCCCCAGGTCTACAGAGACTGTAGAGGAGCTGGGAACCCCCAGGCCCCAGGCCCCAGGCCTACAGAGACTGTGGAGGAGCTGGGAACCCCCAGGCCCCAGGCCCCAGGCCTACAGAGACTGTGGAGGAGCTGGGAACCCCCAGGCCCCAGGCCTACAGAGACTGTGGAGGAGCTGGGAACCCCCAGGCCCCAGGCCTACAGAGACTGTGGAGGAGCTGGGAACACCCAGGCTCCAGGCCTACAGAGACTGTGGAGGAGCTGGGAACCCCCAGGCCCCAGGCCTACAGAGACTGTGGAGGAGCTGGGAACCCCCAGGCCCCAGGCCCCAGGCCTACAGAGACTGTGGAGGAGCTGGGAACCCCCAGGCCCCAGGCCTACAGAGACTGTGGAGGAGCTGGGAACCCCCAGGCCCCAGGCCTACAGAGACTGTGGAGGAGCTGGGAACCCCCAGGCCCCAGGTCTACAGAGACTGTAGAGGAGCTGGGAACCCCCAGGCCCCAGGCCCCAGGCCTACAGAGACTGTGGAGGAGCTGGGAACCCCCAGGCCCCAGGCCCCAGGCCTACAGAGACTGTGGAGGAGCTGGGAACCCCCAGGCCCCAGGCCTACAGAGACTGTGGAGGAGCTGGGAACCCCCAGGCCCCAGGCCTACAGAGACTGTGGAGGAGCTGGGAACACCCAGGCTCCAGGCCTACAGAGACTGTGGAGGAGCTGGGAACCCCCAGGCCCCAGGCCTACAGAGACTGTGGAGGAGCTGGGAACCCCCAGGCCCCAGGCCCCAGGCCTACAGAGACTGTGGAGGAGCTGGGAACCCCCAGGCCCCAGGCCTACAGAGACTGTGGAGGAGCTGGGAACCCCCAGGCCCCAGGCCTACAGAGACTGTGGAGGAGCTGGGAACCCCCAGGCCCCAGGCCCCAGGCCTACAGAGACTGTGGAGGAGC
>NC_140017.1:32931401-33023901 GCF_964263955.1 Coregonus lavaretus | reverse complement strand
ACCGCCCCCCATAGCAGCCCCTCTATGAGAGAGCCCATCCACTCAGGTTTCACCTCTCTGTGCTTCCTGCTGCGCCCAGTCACGCTGACATACACCCTTACACTCAACCAGTCCAATATTTGATGTGTCGGTGTGAGAAAATATGTAGGCCTACATGTTTGTCTAGGTACTTCAGGTTTGGGGTCAATCCAGGACCTAGCGAGGTCCATACAAGCGAGGTCCATACAGAAATGGTTTGTCGAGATCGGTGTGGAAGAACTTGACTGGCCTGCACAGAGCCCTGGCCTCAACTCCATCGAACACCTTTGGGATGAATTGGAATGTTATAGCAGCAAAGGGGGGACCAACTCCATATTAATGCCCATGATTTTGGAATGAGATTTTCTACGAGCAGGTATCCTCATACTTTTGGTAATGTAGTGTATGTAAAAAAAGAGACAGATTTCTCTCCACCCCTCCCTCCTCTCCCTCTATCTTACAGAACAATTAAGAGAATACAGAGCAGAATCAGAAATGCAGAAATCATTTTACCATCTCTCTCTCCCTCTCTCTCCTTCGCTCTCTCTCTCCCTCTCTCTCCTTTGCTCTCCCTCTCTCTCCCTCTCTCTCCTTCGCTCTCGCCGTCCCTCCCAGGGCATTCAGTTGTGCGTAGCAGGATTAGAGCTGTCAGCAGGGCGACAGCTGCGTACATCTGGAGCCGTAGGCCCCTTACAGCTCAATCCTCACGTCATTACATACAGCTTGCTACAGCTGCACCACTGTCTGCCCTGCTATACTCTGCCGTGCTACACATCACCTCATTACTGACAAACACACACCTTTACCCTGCTCTATCTTACATCCCCCATCTACTGTCCAGCCCTTCCCAGGGGGAAGGATTTATGTGTGACACATGCTGTTTTTGATGATGACGCACAGATAGGTAGCTCTGGTTTCATGACTGTATAATATGGTGGTGGCTTGTTTGTGTGTGTGTGTGTGTGTCTGTGTCTGTCTGTGTGTCTGTCTGTCTGTGTGTGTGTGTGTGTGTGTGTGTGTGTGTGTGTGTGTGTGTGTGTGTGTGTGTGTGTGTGTGTGTGTGTGTGTGTGTGTGTGTGTGTGTGTGTGTGTGTGTGTGTGTGTGTGTGTGTGTGTGTGTGTGTGTCTGTCTGTCTGTCTGTCTGTCTGTCTGTCTGTCTGTCTGTCTGTCTGTCTGTCTGTCTGTCTGTCTGTCTGTCTGTCTGTCTGTCTGTCTGTCTGTCTGTCTGTCTGTCTGTCTGTCTGTCTGTCTGTCTGTCTGTCTGTCTGTCTGTCTGTCTGTCTGTCTGTCTGTCTGTCTGTCTGTCTGTCTGTCTGTCTGTCTGTCTGTCTGTCTGTCTGTCTGTCTGTCTGTCTGTCTGTCTGTCTGTCTGTCTGTCTGTCTGTCTGTCTGTCTGTCTGTCTGTCTGTCTGTCTGTCTGTCTGTCTGTCTGTCTGTCTGTCTGTCTGTCTGTCTGTCTGTCTGTCTGTCTGTCTGTCTGTCTGTCTGTCTGTCTGTCTGTCTGTCTGTCTGTCTGTCTGTCTGTCTGTCTGTCTGTCTGTCTGTCTGTCTGTCTGTCTGTCTGTCTGTCTGTCTGTCTGTCTGTCTGTCTGTCTGTCTGTCTGTCTGTCTGTCTGTCTGTCTGTCTGTCTGTCTGTCTGTCTGTCTGTCTGTCTGTCTGTCTGTCTGTCTGTCTGTCTGTCTGTCTGTCTGTCTGTCTGTCTGTGTGTGTGTGTGTGTGTGTGTGTGTGTGTGTGTGTGTGTGTGTGTGTGTGTGTGTGTGTGTGTGTGTGTGTGTGTGTGTGTGTGTGTGTGTGTGTGTGTGTGTGTGTGTGTGTGTGTGTGTGTGTGTGTGTGTGTGTGTGTGTGTGTGTGTGTGTGTGTGTGTGTGTGTGTGTGTGTGTGTGTGTGTGTGTGTGTGTGTGTGTGTGTGTGTGTGTGTGTGTGTGTGTGTGTGTGTGTGTGTGTGTGTGTGTGTGTGTGTGTGTGTGTGTGTGTGTGTGTGTGTGTGTGTGTGTGTGTGTGTGTGTGTGTGTGTGTGTGTGTGTGTGTGTGTGTGTGTGTGTGTGTGTGTGTGTGTGTGTGTGTGCGCGCGCCGTGGGCTCACTGTGCGAGATAGCCACCTGGTCTGACATAATCCCTCTCTAGAAGGATCTTAGCAGTGATCAAGGCTTCACTCCTACATGTTACCAGGGACGACCAGAGAATGTCTGCCAAAGCTAGCTTATTCTTTCTCTCTGAATAGATACTCAACAGTCCAAAAACAGATTCTCTTTGGTTTCGCTCTCCTTCTATTGTGGAATACACTATAGTGTACAATCAAAATTAAATTGCCTACCATTATAGAACTTTCCATTCAGTTGCTGACTTATGGGTAAGAATGAATAATTATCTAATAATAATGTTTGTGACTTCCATAAAGTTTTCATACAAAAATATTGCTCTGGAATCTATGCCACGATCATTTATTACTAAGAATGTTTCAAAAATACTTGGAGATAATTTTTCACGAACCAAATCATAAGGTGTTTGAGAGTAAATCTGTGCTAAAGTGCAACGTTAAGTGTGTTTTCTTCTACATGAGAAAGGGTTTTGTATGACTGCATGAGAAAGTGTGTGTGTTCCTATCATCTATCCAGACAGATTTCTCAGCTATCTATCAGACAATGCAGGAACACATTGTAACGATGGTGTAGGAATGTCTAGTACTCTGACTCAAAGCTATGCCTCAAGGATAAGCAGACATCACACGGCAGTGCAGAAAAACAACCAAATTGCTGAATATAGGAATATCTGAATTCTTACAGCACACACAATTCTACCATGCCGAGAGAAGGCAAGAGACTTGTTGCTATTTTTTAATCCTGGGTGCTAACATGTTGAGACCAATGACATCTAAAAGGAATATATTTTTTATTTTATTTATTTTAATAATGAGAAAAGACTGTGTATTGGTCAGACAAACATAATACATGTTTATGGTACTTACAATTTGAGGATAATACTAAATTCCTTATTCATTTGACATTTTAGTCATTCAGCAGACGCTCTTATCCAGAGCGACTTACAGTAGTGAGTGAATACATTTTTGTACTTACTCCAACCTAGGACTACGGTACATGTCAGAGTTTCATGAGCATCACCACTTTAACAACTTGCAAGTGGACACAGAAGAAATGATCAATTAGCGCCATCTGGTGAACATCCTTTAAAAAACACTCACACAATTGAAAGACTCCATCTCCCATAATTCCCCAATTTCTACGTCGTATGTAATAGGTGACGTCAGTCGATGAGGTGGCTACAAACATGGCCGCACGGTGCCTATTTAGGAGCTATTCTCGGGTCAAAAATGTCGACCAAAACACACGAATACTTGTCAGATGTAGCAGAAGGATGCTGTGCAGTGTACCGTCTGACAGCAGTAAGTCGTTTATTTACAATTTGTCGTCACACTGAGAAATGGGAGCTCTACAACTGACCTTGTAGCATGTGCAGCTATTGTTATCTACTGTTAGCTGCCTATGCGAAAACTTAGCTGTCGTTCACTTATCAGCATTTGAATCACTTGAATGGTACTGGTAGCTAGTTGTTATCCTTGAAGCTATTTACACACGTTGACAAGAACATACATCTATCCAGCGTTCAAAACTGGGAACTCGGAAAAGCATAATTAGCATTAATTTAGCATAAACTACTAGTGCTTTAAAGACTGTCAAATCATGACGTCAGTGATCTTCAGGTCGGAAAGACGGAGCTCTTGTAAGACGCCAGAGTTTTCGACATTTTACGACTTGGAAACGATCTTTGTCATTCGGATTTCGTTTTTTATAATAATAATATGCCATTTAGCAGACGTTTTTATCCAAAGCGACTTACAGTCATGCGTGCATAATTTTTTTTGTGTATGGGTGGTCCCGGGGATCGAACCCACTACCTTGGCGTTACAAGCGCCGTGCTCTACCAATTGAGCTCCGAGTTACGAGTTGTCTTGAACGCTCGGATGTCGGAGATTTCCGAGATCTGGGTTCCCAGTGTGACAGCAATCAGACTCGGGGCATTTTACATTTACATTTTAGTTATTTAGCAGACGCTCTTATCCAGAGCGACTTACAGTTAGTGAGTGCATAAATTTTTCATAGTGCCCCCCCACTAATTCCTATAATTTACACTGTTAAATAACAGAATGTAAGAACAATATTTTTTCTAAAGAAATGTTTCATTTTGTCATTATAATAAGGTTGGTAACAATGTGACAATATTTGTGGAAATCTGTTGCAGCTCAAGTCGACCACAAAACCCGCAATGCTCTCTCTATGGGCTGGCTGGCTAGCTAGGTAGCTAGCTAGCAAACGTAGTTACACACAATAGTACTAAAGTCAATATCAGCATGTGAAGTAGCTAGTTCGCTGTAAAATCGCCTAATCAAACTGCACTATCAATTTAGGAGTCTACAATCTCGCCATGTTCAACCTGCAGATCGATGTGCTTCGCAGAGTGGCGCCTGACATTCCCAATGGCACCCTGGCAGACAAATATGAGAAATGTGGTGGACCCTCTGTTAAGTTACATGTTTTTCGAGGTAGGAGTATTGCAAAAAATATGATCAATGGCTCATTCATGAGAAGAAAACTTCCCACTTTATGACATCGGCCAGGATTGAAATCTGACATATGATAGACGTTTTCACGAACAAAAAAATAAACGCAACTGTTTCAAAGATTTTACTGAGGTACAGTTCACATGAGGAAATAAGTAAATTTGAAATAAATTCAGTAGGCCCTAATCTATGGATTTCACATGATTGGGAATACAGATATGCATCTGGTTGGTCAGATACCTTTCAAAAAATGGTCCTCACAATGGGCCTCAGGGTCTCCTCACTGTATTTTGGTGCATTCAAATTGCCATTGATAAAATGCAATTGTGTTTGTTGTCCGTAGTTTATGCCTGCCCATACCATAACCCCACCGCCACCATGGGGCACTCTGTTCACAACGTTGACATCAGCAAACCGCTCGCCCGCACAACGCCATACAGGTGGTTGTGAGGCTGGTTGTAGGTACTGCCAAATTCTCTAAAATGACGTTGGAGGCGACTTATGGTAGAGAAATGAACATGACATTATCCGGTAACAGCTCTGGTGGACATTCCTGCGGTCAGCATGCCAATTGCACGCTCCCTCAACTTGAGACATCTGTGGCATTGTTGTGACAAAACTGCACATTTGAGTGGCCTTTTATTGATGGAGTATCTTGGTAAAGGAGAAATGCTCACTAACGGGGAATGTAAACACATTTGTGCACAACATTTGAGAGAAATAAGCTTTTTGTGCATATGGAACATTTCAGGGATGTTTTATTTTAGCTCATGAAACATGGGACCAACAGTTTACGTGTTGCATTTATATTTTTGTTCAGTGTAACTTCCAGTGTAGTGAGAGCAGCTTTATCACAATGGCCAAATGTCTGCCTGCTTGAATGGCAATAGCTCAGATACACATGAAGTGACCCTGGGAATCGATAGAACGTTGATCAGATATGCCCCAAAACAGTATAACATTCAAAATGGTTGAGTCTTTCCTTTTTAAGATCAAATGTTATTGGTCACATACACATTTAGCAGATGTTATTGCGGGTGTAGCGAAATGCTTGTGTTCCTAGCTCCAACAGTGCAGTAGTATCTAACCATTCACAACAATACACACAAATCTAAAAGGAAAATAATGGAATTAAGAAATATATAAATATTAGGACGAGCAATGTCGGAGTGGCATTAACTATAATACAGTATATACATATGAGATGAGTAAAGCAGTATGTTAACATTATTAAAGTGACTAGTGTTCCATTTTTAAAGTGACCAGTGATTTCATGTCTATGTACATAGGGCAGCAGCCTCTAGGGTGCAGGGTTGAGTAACCGGGTGGTAGCCGGCTAGTGACAGTGACTAAGTTCAGGGCAGGGTACTGGGTGGAGGCCGGCTAGTGATCGCTATTTAACAGTCTTATGGCCTTGAGATGGAAGCTGTTTTTCAGTCTCTCGGTCCCAGCTTTGATGCACCTGTACTGACCTCGTCTTCTGGATGATAGCGGGGTGAACAGGCTGTGGCTCGGGTGGTTGACGTCCTTGATTTGTTCAGTGACTGGCTTCAATATAGCGACTTTTGTAACTCACCCAAAAATGCAGGGATACACTTTTTCCCAAAATCATTATCACACTGGGCCAGAATGACCTCTGGCATGATCATTGGAGCAAGGCTTGAAAGACACGTCGCCGGAGCTACTTCATCCCTAAGTCAAAAATATACCTACTGTGGGGAGAACAAGTATTTGATACACTGCCGATTTTGCAGGTTTTCCTACTTAAAAAGCACGTAGAGGTCTGTAATTTTTATCATAGGTACACTTCAACTGTGAGAGACGGAATCTAAAACAAAAATCCAGAAAATCACATTGTATGATTTTTAAGTAATTAATTTGCATTTTATTGCATGACATAAGTATTTGATCACCTACCAACCAGTAAGAATTCTGGCTCTCACAGACCTGTTAGTTTTTCTTTAAGAAGCCCTCCTGTTCTCCACTCATTACCTGTATTAACTGCACCTGTTTGAACTCGTTACCTGTATAAAAGACACCTGTCCACACACTCAATCAAACAGACTCCAACCTCTCCACAATGGCCAAGACCAGAGAGCTGTGTAAGGACATCAGGGATAACATTGTAGACCTGCACAAGGCTGGGATGGGCTACAGGACAATAGGCAAGCAGCTTGGTGAGAAGGCAACAACTGTTGGCGCAATTATTAGAAAATGGAAGAAGTTCAAGATGACTGTCAATCACCCTCGGTCTGGGGCTCCATGCAAGATCTCACCTCGTGGGGCATCAATGATCATGAGGAAGGTGAGAGATCAGCCCAGAACTACACGGCAGGACCTGGTCAATGACCTGAAGAGAGCTGGGACCACAGTCTCAAAGAAAACCATTAGTAACACACTATGCCGTCATGGATTAAAATCCTGCAGCGCACGCAAGGTCCCCCTGCTCAAGCCAGCGCATGTCCAGGCCCATCTGAAGTTTGCCAATGACCATCTGGATGATCCAGAGGAGGAATGGGAGAAGGTCATGTGGTCTGATGAGACAAAAATATAGCTTTTTGGTCTAAACTCCACTCGCCGTGTTTGGAGGAAGAAGGATGAGTACAACCCCAAGAACACCATCCCAACGTGAAGCGTGGAAGTGGAAACATCATTATTTGGGGATGCTTTTCTGCAAAGGGGACAGGACGACTGCACCGTATTGAGGGGAGGATGGATTGGGGCCGTGTATCGCGAGATCTTGGCCAGCAACCTCCTTCCCTCAGTAAGAGCATTGAAGATGGGTCATGGCTGGGTCTTCCAGCATGATCACGACCCGAAACACACAGCCAGGGCAACTAAGGAGTGGCTCCGTAAGAAGCATCTCAAGGTCCTGGAGTGGCCTAGCCAGTCTCCAGACCTGAACCCAATAGAAAATATTTGGAGGGAGCTGAAAGTCCGTATTGCCCAGCGACAGCCCCGAAACCCGAAGGATCTGGATAAGGTCTGTATGGAGGTGTGGGCCAAAATCCCTGCTGCAGTGTGTGCAAACCTGGTCAAGACCTACAGGAAACGTATGATCTCTGTAATTGCAAACAAAGGTTTCTGTACCAAATATTAAGTTCTGCTTTTCTGATGTATCAAATACTTAAGTCATGCAATAAAATGCACATTAATTACTTAAAAATCATACTATGTGATTTTCTGGATTTTTGTTTTAGATTCCGTCTCTCACAGTGTACCTATGATAAAAATTACAGACCTCTACATGCTTTGTAAGTAGGAAAACCTGCAAAATCGGCAGTGTATCAAATACTTGTTCTCCCCACTGTATATTTACAATTTATCTTCATCCTCAGTTTGATTTCTGATCTTTAAGTACTGAGTCCATCTTAAGATTCTTTGGAGAACACGTAACAATGATGTAACAATCATTCCAGTAGTTGAAGATTGATAAGTGCAATTATGAAAAATATCTAGAATAATAATAATATGCCATTTAGCAGACGCTTTTATCCAAAGCGACTTACAGTCATGCGTGCATACATTTTTAGGTATGGGTGGTCCCGGGGATCGAACCCACTACCCTGGCGTTACAAGCGCCATGCTCTACCAATTGAGCTACATAGGCTTGTATTCAGGAGAAGAAGGTTTGTACATACAATCTTTGGTTTGTACTTGGCGCCATTCTTCCTGTTTCTCGTCATCAGTGAGATCACTTCCTGTGTCAATATGCGCAGTGTGACTAGCTCTGATGCAGGTCGTACCTGCAGATCCGAGACCAGAGCTAGCTTCATCCATCTCTGAAGAGTCATTCATTTGTTTCTAGGTTCTCCAGATGCCCATGTGAAGCCCCAGTTTATGGATGCAGAGGTGCAGGACATCCTAACCAGAATCGCAGGCTTGGACCTGGAGAAGGTGTTCAGACCCATCAAACAGGAGCTGAAGCCCCCCACGTACAAACTCATGACAGATGCACAGCTGGAGGAGGTACGGACACACACACAGTAGGTCAGATAGTTTGTCATGTAGAGTAGGGAATGGGTCTACAACATCTGCTGCAACATTCTGAAGATTTCAGTTGGCAGATGATATCTCTGTACAGCTAGTGTCAGTCTTGTTAATGTGTCAGTGTTTGTGTTGTAGGCGACCCAGAGTGCCAGAGAGCAGGCCCAGAGGCTGCTGAAGATGCCTCCAGTGCTGCCGGAGAGGAAGCCCATCAACGATGTCCTGTCTGAGGACAAGATCCTGGAGGGCATGGACACAGCCAAATACGTCTTCACTGACATCACCTTCAACATACCGCACAGGGTAGGAGAGAGAGGAAGAGAGTGTGTTTGTGTCCACCAACGTTATATTCAACATACACCACAGGCAAAGTGTGTGTAATGGTTTGTGTCCATCAACAAAAATGTTGGTTATCATTTACAATGATAATGCCTCAAACAATTTAGTGCTCATTTGTCTTCTCACTGTCAAGTTTGGTTCTCTCTTCCATGGTTGTCTCCTGGTGTTTCCAGGAGCGGTTCATAGTGATCCGGGAACCCACTGGGACTCTGAGGAAGGCATCGTGGGAGGAGAGAGACAGGATCCTGCAGGTCTACTTCCCTAAAGGGGCCCGCAGGCTCACAGCACCCCCTGTCTTCAAGGAGGAGAGCCTGAAGGTGGTGTTTGGCCAGGATCGTCATGAAGATGTGTTGGATCTGTGCCAGGTCCAGTTTGAACCTGACTCCTCAGAATACATCAGGGTAAAAGACCACTGCCATCACACTCCTCAACAGGCTGTCCAGATGTATGGTTAAGTTATTATTACCCATTAGCAGTTAGTAAAACCCTCTCCCTATTGGCTGTGCTCTGTTGTCCAGGTGCATGCAGCTACCTATGAGGATCTAGAGAAGATGGGGAAGTATGATCTGCTACGCTCCACCAGACATTTTGGTGGCCTGGTCTGGTACCTGGTCAATGCCAGGAGGGTGGACGGACTCATCATAGACATGCTGCAGGAAGACCTGTGAGTGTCTGTGTGTGTTAGAGCAGGGGTTCCCAACCTTTCTCGGTTACTGTACCACCCCTGAAGTACCCCCTCATGTGCATTTTATCAGTTAGCCTATGGTCTCATTAATCTTCTCAAGTACCCCCTGTGGATAGGCCAAGTAACCCCAGGTTGTTCTAGGTTGCAGGATGCAGTGAGTCTGGTGGGTCTGTTCAACAAGGTCCATCCACACAGTGAGATAGCCCAGGAGGCCTCCAGCCAACAGGCTTCAGGACTGGACCTGCTCAAGGTGGGGCCCAATCAGCAGACACTAGTGTATCTCAGGACCTGATTGATAGGTTGATGCACCAGTAGCCATGATACCCAGTAAACCCTTTGTTTAACCTCTGTGTGTCTGTTCCTCACCAGATCTACGCCAAGCGGGAGTCCCAGAGGGCAGGATACATAGAGCTGGCCCTGCAGGCCTACGAACAGACCTCCGCAGAGAGCTCCGTCTGACCGTCCCATGCATCACCACACATAACCACAGGAGAGCTCCGTCTGACCGTCATGCATCACCACACATAACCACAGGAGAGCTCCGTCTGACCGTCATGCATCACCACACATAACCACAGGAGAGCTCCGTCTGACCGTCATGCATCACCACAGGAGAGCTCTGTCAAATCACAGCAGAGCTCCGTCTGACCGTCATGCATAACCACAGGAGAGCTTTGTCACATCACAGCAGAGCTCCGTCTGACCGTCCCATGCATCACCACACATAACCACAGGAGAGCTCCGTCTGACCGTCATGCATCACCACAGGAGAGCTCTGTCACATCACAGCAGAGCTCCGTCTGACCGTCATGCATCACCACACCTAACCACAGCAGAGCTCCGTCTGACCGTCATGCATCACCACACATAACCACAGGAGAGCTCCGTCTGACCGTCATGCATCACCATGCATCACCACAGGAGAGCTCTGTCACATCACAGCAGAGCTCCGTCTGACCGTCCCATACACCTCACACCCACAACAACAAACCAATGGTGCTGTGACATTATCTCCAATGGCCTGCCTATCCATGACCCAAACTTTCATCAACTGGACAGTTTCGGTAAGCAAAGAGAATAACTTTGTCCCTGAACTATGGAGCTCATATGAACCACTTGCAAGCCAAGTGTCCATTGGCAATGAATGGCATCAAAATGTGCACATAATTGGGGTGTGCCAAGCTTCAGTCTTCTATCATTTGGTGGAAGGGCACACGATGCAGTGCAGATATTCACTTATGCATTTCAACGTTGTCATTTGTCCATAACCTTAATCATACTGTATCTCAACATTGGATCTGACTGTAAGCTGTTTAATTATCATGATTTATGTACATACAAAATACAAATGTTTATATACATTCTCTCTCATTTATTGAATCTGAATTATTCCTAGGGCCTGATTCAGACAAACACTTGTCATCTTTATTGAGTTGATAACATTTAATTCCCTTTTCTAGACCAGTCATACAGAAAAGGGCATGATCTCAGACATACATAAGGCACTTGGATTCACATCTATAACAATGAAGTAGGTCCCCTATAAAAACAGAAAGGCATAAGGCACTAGACTATGACAGAGCAGCATGCTTGCCAAGACATTTAGGAGGTATACTGGAGACGAGCTCATCACCTGTGGAGAGGACCTAACCTAACTAATGAAAGATACCACTAGCTAACCAGGCTTGGGTCTAAGAGGTACTGTAGTGTAGAGAAGTAAACTATTCCCATCTTCTGTGAGGATAAGGCAAACATTTCAAACCCATGACCCCTCTGGTTCACACTAAGTGTCATTCTATACTGTAGGTCAATGTGACAGTTGGATGATTAGGTACTGTACAAAAGATTTCAAAACCAGGGTGTATTCATTAGTTGGATTCTGTTGCTAAATGTTTTGCAACGGGAAACGTTTACTCTAGGAAGCAAACAGAATGAAATGGGGAGGGACTTACCTGAATTTGTCCAATAGAAACTTGTTTTCCATTTGGAGGAAACTGTTTCCATTTGACACAGTAAATATGTACCTGTTCAATAAGAAAGATAATTTTTGTTTCCCGTTTCAAAACATTTCCTGCGTTTGTTCCTAATGAATGGGACCATGTCCATCCCATTCTCACCCAAAGTATTCTACAAACTCCCTCGCATGGTGTTTCACAGTTCGGGTATAAAGACAGAAAGACTAACTCCTCCAGCCCACCTTTCACCAGTTTCACTGTAAAGGTAAAAACATCCCCCCTCCCCCACACACACTCCCTTTCACTAGGAGTATGAACAACACTATGTATTTTTTGGTCATTTTAAGGACATTTCTCCACCAAGCCTTTCAGTCGTCTAAGAAGTCGTCGTCCAGATCAAAGTTGTCCAGGTCCAGATCGTCAAGGCCCTGGAGGGAAAAGCAATGTATATGAGTGATGAGTCAGTGGAAGACTGTAGGTGTGGGCGAGGGTGAAGTACTTTGCTGGTACATTATGTTGTCCCTCAACATTCCTATAGAGTACATCATTATTCAATATCAAACATCAAAAGGTGATTTCCAATCTAGATTAGCATTCTAAATACTATGTAAGTCATGACAGGATGTTTAGACTCTGGTTAGGTTTACCTCCTCATCATTCCATTTATCATTCAGGTCCAGCAGGTCCATGGATGCTGCTTCTACCTCTACTGCTGCATGGGCTGCCTCCTCCACTCCTTTACCCTCTAAGGGGGCAGCTAGAGGGTCTGCAGGGCCTGGCTCTGGGCCTGGTGGAACCACCTGGGTAGGGGCTGGTAGGGGCTCTACTGCTGGGGCTGCTGCAGCCTGGTCCTCTACGGCTGGGGTTGGAGCTGGATCTATGGCTGGGGCTAGGTCTATGAGTGGTGCTGGGGCTAGGTCTATGACTGGTGCTAAGGCTATATCTATGAGTGGGGTTGAGCCGAGGGCTAGGGGTTAGGACAGGGGTAAGGTCTATGACTGGGGGTAGGACAGGGGTAAGGTCTATGACTGGGGTTAGGACAGGGGTAAGGTCTATGACTGGGGCTAAGACTGGGGTAGGGTCTAGGACTGGGGTAGGGTCTAGGACTGGGTTAAGGTCTAGGACTGGGGTAGGGTTTAGGACTGGGGCTAGGACTGGGGTAGGGTTTAGGACTGGGGCTAGGACTGGGGTAGGGTTTAGGACTGGGGCTAGGACTGGGGTAGGGTTTAGGACTGGGGCTAGGACTGGGGTAGGGTTTAGGACAGGGGTAGGGTATATGGCTGGGGCTAGGACTGGGGTTGGGTCTGTGGCTGGGGCTAATAATGGGGTAGATTTTAGGACTGGGGCTAGGACTGGGGTAGGGTCTATGACGGGCTAGGACTGGGGTAGGGTTTAGGACTGGGGTAGGGTCTATGACTAGGGCTGGACTGGGGTAGGGTTTAGGACTGGGGTAAGGTCTATGACTGGGGCTAGGACTGCGGTAGGGTTTAGGACTGGGGCTAGGACTGGGGTAGGGTTTAGAACTGGGGCTAGGACTGGGGTAGGGTTTAGAACTGGGGCTAGGACTGAGGTAGGGTTTAGGACTGGGGCTAGGACTGGGGTAGGGGCTAGGACTGGGGTAAGGTCTATGACTGGGGCTAGGACTGGGGTGGGGTTTAGGACTGGGGTAGAGTCGATGGCTGGGGCTATACTGGGGTAGGGTTTAGGACTGGGGCTAGGACAGGGGCTGGGTTTAGGACTGGGGTTGGGTCTATGACTGGGGCTAGGACTGGGGTAGGGTTTAGGACTGGGGTAGGGTCTATGACTGGGGCTAGGACTGGGGTAGGGTTTAGAACATAGAACAGTGATAATAGCATATTTTAATTGAGAATGACACAGTTGACAAATCACACTGAATGGTTGTGTCTAAACTAGTGGTTATGTAAGTAGGACTATATACAACAGCTGTGGCCATGTCCAGTATTCCTGTAGCAGGGACGGCCTGTTCAATAGGGCGATATGGGCGACGCACTGCCAAACGGGAAAAGGAAGGGATTTTTTTTCTAATCAATTATATCACGGCAACAGTAGTTATCAGTGTTGTAATCTGATCTGACTGCCACTAAATGTCAAATCAGGCTAAAGTCGTGCTTCAAATGGCCCCGCCCGTTTTTGGGCGATTTCAGTCAGGTTGAAAATCGCCCAGAAGTCTCTCATAGCCTGTCATGTAAAATCTATTTTTTTCAAATTTCAAAGCTTTCAATACATTCTCTATGGGTGTCTGTGGGCTTGCACTTACGCGCTTTCGTCATACGTGACGTAACCATGAACGTAACTAAGCAAATAGCGGCTAGCAGCGTCTCTGTTGCGACCTGCAGTGTGTGGCGTTATTTTATGTTTTTAATTTGTACACTTAGTGGCGTTATTTTATGTTTTTAATTTGTACACTTAGTTTACAAACATTCTGCCAACCATGGATTTCCAGTGGTGGGTTTTGGACTGATCTTGTTGATCGTGTACATACCCGCTACGAACGGACTAAATAATGAAAACGTTGCTGGCAGCGGAATCCAATACAGCTGGGAGACTTGGCTGGATGACAGAGTCCCGGACAGAGAAGTGGAGCCGGCCGGCTTCACCCTGGTCGGAGCGGACCTCGATCTGACAGTCACAGGGAAAATCGATCCTGGTAAGAGAGCGACTCTGTACCCCCGAGCCCCGACATTGAACTGCTTTCTGTGTCACTGCGACCTTACTATCTGCCCCGTGAGTTCCCCCAATTGTTTGTTACCGTTGTGTACTGTTGATAATCACAAGTTTACTGGAGAACTGAGACCAAGTAGAGACTTTGGACAGGGTGGATATGGTATAATAAAGGCAGTTTATTCAGAGGTAAAGATATCTGGAATCGCGTGCACGGACTCGTTCGTCAAACTCTTAGGGAGCTATCTGAAGAGAGCCCCGAAAACATTGTGTGCTGACATTTTATACAATAAATGATGTAGGTTGAATCTAGTAGTTCTGATCTTCTGATTGGTCCTGATGAGTTGGGCGAGGTCCCCTCCACTGTTGCATTGGCTCTGAGTCGGGTTCTCTGTCTTCAAATGTTCAGCCTAAAGAGAGGGGATTTTTGTGTGTGTGTGTGTGTGTGTTTAACAGTGATGATGTGTGTGTGTGTGTGTGTGTGTGTTTAACAGTGATGATGTGTGTGTGTGTGTGTGTTATCAGTGATGATGTGTGTGTGTGTGTGTGTGTGTGTGTGTGTCCTCAGAGCAAGAACTCGTGAGTTGGAAGAACTGAGAGACCTATGGCGTGGGTGTTGTCCTTGGCCACCTGCTGACAAGGCTGACAAGATAGGACTCTTTTGTCCATTGTTATAGGATAGGAACAGCATTGATTGAAAACAAACGCCCAACACAAAATGGGTCATGCACAAGATTTTAGTCAGACCAAGCTATAACATTATATATTTACTACGACAGTACATTCAACCAAAAGCTAATATAACAAAGGCATCAGAGATTATTTATAATCTGTCACAGAAACTGGAATCCATCTCCCCAGATCAGTCAATAAATGCTTCTGGTATTGACTTATATGCTGCCCCTGTCTTCATGTTGTTGCTGGACATATCTTTTTTAAAATGTGTGTAGGTCACCTAAATCATCAGAAAAATTGCCCCTCCTGAGAATTTTTTCAGGAGCCGCCACTGTCCTGTAGGTGTGAGATTCCAGACTTTACCTCTGGTTCAGCCTGCACTACTTTTGGAACATAGCCTGCAGATTCCTCCAGGACATTCCTATCCTCATTGGGCTGCAGAGTGGAGAGGCAGAACAGTGAGTGGAGAGGCAGAGCAGTGAGTGGAGAGGCAGAGCAGTGAGTGGAGAGGCAGAGCAGTGAGTGGAGAGGCAGAGCAGTGAGTGGAGAGGCAGAGCAGTGAGTGGAGAGGCAGAGCAGTGAGTGGAGAGGCAGAAGAGCACAGTACCACATACAACAGTATTACAACAGTACTATTCCAAGTACAGGTACAAGACTTGTACTATTATAATAAGCATTGTTATAATATTATTTATTTGACTAGAAAACAAGGGCAGAGGTATAAAGGCGTTATGGTAACTGTAAAGTACTGACTTGTCTCAAATGATTGACCTGTATTTTACTGGTGGTCGCACACATTGAGCACCTTCATCAGTGCATCGTATATATCTATAGTGATCTGCTGGTATTGCACCACTAGGTGTCACTAATACACCACAGTAACATAACTACTGAACAAAAATATAAACGCAACATGCAACAATTTCAAAGATTTTACTGAGTTACAGTTCATATAAGGAAATAAGTCAATTTAAATAAATTCATTAGGCCCTAATCAATGGATTTCACATGACTGGGAATACAGTTGGTCACATATACCTTTAAAAAAATGTAGGCGTGTGGATCAGAAAACCAGTCCGTTTCTGGTGTGACCACCATTTGCCTCATGCAGTGCGACATCTCCTTCGCATAGAGTTGATCAGGCTGTTGATTGTGGCCTGTGGAATGTTGTCCTACTCCTCTTCAATGGCTGTGCGAAGTTGCTGGATATTGGCGGGAACTGGAACACATACACGTCGATCCAGAGCATTCCAAACATGCTCAATGGGTGACATGTCTGGTGAGTATGCAGGCCATGCAAGAACTGGGACATTGTCAGCTTCCGGGAATTGTGTACAGATCCTTACGACATGGGGCCGTGCATTATCATGCTGAAACCTGAGGTGATGGCGGCAGATGAATGGCATGACAATGGGCCTCAGGATCTTGTCACTGTATTTTTGTGCATTGAAATTGCCATCGATAAAATGCAATTGTGTTTGTTGTCTGTAGCTTATGCCTGCCCATACCATAACCCCACCGCCACCATGGGGCACTCTGTTCACAACGTTGACATCAGCAAACTGCTCACCCACACAACGCCATACACAAGGTTTGTGGTTTTGAGGCCGGTTGGACGTACTGCCAAATTCTCTATAATGAAGTTGGAGGCGGCTTATGGTAGATAAATTAATATTCAATTATCTGGCAACAGCTCTGGTGGACATTCCTACAGTCAGCATGCCAATTGCACCCTACCTCAAAACTTGAGACATCTGTGGCATTGTGTTGTGTGACTAAACTGCACATTTTAGAGTGGCCTTTTATTGTCCCCAGCACAAGGTGCACCTGTGTAATGACAATGCCGTTTAATCAGCTTCTTGATATGCCACACCTGTCAGATGGATAGATTATTTTGGCAAAGGAGAAATGCTCACTAACAGGGAAGTAAACAAATGTGTGCACAAAATCTAAGGGAAATAAGCTTTTTGTGCGTATGGAACATTTCTGGGATCTTTTATTTCAGTTCATAAAACATGGGCCCAACACTTTACATGTTGCATTTATATTTTTGTTCAGTGTAAGATGGAAAGAAAATGTTCAATCAGGGTCGTGTTAAATAGGTATGAAACAGAAAAAAAATGCTCCAAAACATTTGCAAACGTTTTGCCACAATGTGCCAAAGAGGTGTGTGTGTATCTACTCACGGTGATAAGGGGGTACTCTGCGGCGGACCTCAGCCTGACGTGGGTCTCCTTCAGGTTGTCTTCGGCCAGGAAGGCCTCCTCTAGGCCGGAGAACAGGTTGCTGTAGTCTGTAGGTCGGCCAACGCATCAGCTGCCTTCTGATTCACCTTCCCCAGACTCTCCTTCCACAGCTTCACCACTCTGGAGGCACAGAGAGAGGAGGTCAGTACAGACACACATGCTGGTACAAAGACGTACACACACACACACACACACACACACACACACACACACACACAGTGCTGTGCAGGTTAGAGTTTCTGGAGGCAGCTCTGCAGAGTGGTCACTTAGCTGGTATAGCCACAAAGTCATAAAATCAGATTTTAAACCTAATTCTAACCTTAACCATAATGCTAACCCAAATACTTAACCTTAAATTAAGACCCCATTTTTTTTGTTTCAATTTTTTTTTACAATATAGCCAATTTTGACGTTTCCGCTAGATGGGCCAGCTGCAATTGATCAGTTCTGCCTGCAGGGCAAGATTCATGATAATAAACGTCAACCTGCCAGTGCTGTACCTAGACACATGGCTGGACAGGTATGTTCTGCCTCTGGCAGCCGGCTGGTTTTAACGAGGAGCTCCAGACATTTGTCCAGTCTGGAAGGAATAAACAGAACAGAAATTTGGAGATAAAATGATTAATGATGAAACCAATGACATTGACACATACAGATCTAGATCATAAACATATAAAGCGCACCAAGATCCAATAATGAATTATCAATGATTAAACGATAAGAACAATGTATTGACAGATGATGATGATGATGATGATGATGATGATGATGTACATAGAAAAGTTCAACCTAATCACCGGCCAGTACTCTCTGCTCACTCCTCCTCATCTCTCTCTGTAACATCCACCCCCACACCCTTCTCTCCCTAAACACACTTACTTCCCCTGGAGGAAATAGGTGAGGAAAGCCACGTTGGTCTTGCCGTCTCTCTCTGCCCCCTCTGCCAGCTTGCCCACCATGCTGGCGTTGCCCGAGGCTGTGGCCAGCAGCAGCAGCCCTCCATAGTCCTGGTCATTGTGCAGACAGTCCTGGGCCAGGCCAAACTGGCACTTAGTGGTGGCCAGCTCTGCCAGCTGCTTCCACTTCTGCTCCGACTGGAGGGCACCGTGCCAGGGAGAGATGAGAAGAGGATATGTGGAGAGAGAGAGAAAGGGAGGGGGAACAGGTAGGCCATGTTAGAAAGACATTCATCACAAACACAGAATAGAAGACATATTCCCTATGCTTTTGATTAGTTAAAAATATAAGATATATCCTTTCCTACAGTTATTCTCATGTCATCTTATAATGTACAGTATGTCTCCAAATATGTATCCAAATTTGTCTCCAAATATCCACATTTGGCCCTACATTTCTCAATTATTACCTTGCATTCCAAGACTGCTATAATTCCCAGTTTGTCAACATTTTTCCCAGTCTTTCCCTTTACGTGATGTCTCACCTCGGCTTCTACAGCCAGCTGGTAGGTGATCTTCAGTTCTACTAGCTGCAGAGCCAACTCAAACCTGTGTTCTGAGTCTGTGGACACAGCCAGGGCCTGCTGCCTGAAACCCTGTAGAGAGAGAGAGAGATAAGAGAAAGGGTTACACACACACACACACACACACACACACACAGTGTGTGTTAAGACACATACCAATGTAAAAATACACCCACCCTCCCAGTCTCACCTGTTTCTCTGGTCCTCATCTCTTTAGGGATTGTGGGCAGGATACTGTCGGCCATCCCAAAGTCCCTCCTCATTACAGCAGTCTGATGCTCCAGCATCGACACCAGCAGAGAGTAAGTGACGATGTTCAGCTCCTTATTTACATTGACATTTTAGTCATTTAGCAGACGCTCTTATCCAGAGCCACTTACAGTTAGTGAATGCATACATGTTTTTTTTGTGTTTTTTTCATACTGGCCCCCTGTGGGAAACGAACCCACATGCCTGCCGGCCAAACCCTCCCCTACCTTGGACGACGCTGGACCAATTGTGCGCCGCCCATGGGTCTCCCGGTCGCGGCCGGCTGCGACAGAGCCTGGACTCGAACCAGGATCTCTAGTGGCACAGCTAGCACTGCGATGCAGTGCCTTAGACCACTGATCCCCTCTTATCACCCAGGTACAGACGGTCATCCTTAGGGATGTAGCCCAAAAGGTACATTGTTCTATAGCAGACAGACAGGGAGTCAATACAACACCAATATTTTAGACCGACAGGTACAGTACATAGTTCTATAGAGAAAGGTTGGGTTGTTGTGGAGAGGGGGTTAGAGGAGGGTTGGGTCATTGTGGAGAGGGGTTTAGAGGAAGGTTGGGTCGTTGTGGAGAGTGGTTTAGAGGAGGGTTGGGTCGTTGTGGAGAGGGGTTTAGAGGAGGGTTGGGTCGTTGTGGAGAGGGGGTTACAGGAGGGTTGGGTCGTTGTGGAGAGGGGTTTAGAGGAGGGTTGGGTCGTTGTGGAGAGGGGTTTAGAGGAGGGTTGGGTCATTGTGGAGAGGGGGTTACAGGAGGGTTGGGTCGCAGTGGGGAGGAGGTTACAGGAGGGTTGGGTCGCTGTGGGGAGGAGGTTAGAGGAAGGTTGGGTCGTTGTGGAGAGTGGTTTAGAGGAGGGTTGGGTCGTTGTGGAGAGGGGTTTAGAGGAGGGTTGGGTCGTTGTGGAGAGGGGGTTACAGGAGGGTTGGGTCGTTGTGGAGAGGGGTTTAGAGGAGGGTTGGGTCGTTGTGGAGAGGGGTTTAGAGGAGGGTTGGGTCGTTGTGGAGAGGGGTTTAGAGGATGGTTGGGTCATTGTGGAGAGGGGGTTACAGGAGGGTTGGGTCGCAGTGGGGAGGTTACAGGAGGGTTGGGTCGCTGTGGGGAGGAGGTTAGAGGAGGGTTGGATCGTTGTGGAGAGGGGGTTACAGGAGGGTTGGGTCGTTGTGGAGAGGGGGTTACAGGAGGGTTGGGTCGTTATGGAGAGGGTTTTAGAGGAGGGTTGGGTCGCTGTGGGGAGGAGGTTACAGGAGGGTTGGGTCGCTGTGGGGAGGAGGTTAGAGGAGGGTTGGATCGCTGTGGGGAGGGGGTTAGAGAAGGGTTGGGTCGCTGTGCGGAGGAGGTTAGAGGAGGGTTGGGTCGCTGTGAGTGGCTTCTCACCCTCTGCTTGTTGACAAGGATTGACCTGAGCTAGGTGCTGCCTGGACCTGCTATAATCTGTAAATGGCCACTTGTCTGAAAGTTGATCTGATCAAAAGTGGATTATTAACAGTTTAACTACTGTAGCCGACTCACATGTTTAGGCTGGATCTCAATGCGGCTGGACCAGTTCTGTGTTCTCCCAGTTGTAGAAGGCCAGACCATTCACTGACTTCACGCCCAGCAAGAACCCACCATGGATACCTGTAGGGGATGACACATACATATAGTTAGTTATAACACATCAGCATATCATCTACATGTACCTGCATGCACACGCACACACACAGAGGGAGTCAGTTGACCAGATACTGGATCAAATCTGATGTGTTTGTCTCACCTTTTGCCCCAAAATCTGGTTTAAAAGACTTCTTCTCCTTGAAGTTCTTGAAGATTTTGTCCATGCTGGTGCTCTCCCGAGTAGCATACCTGCCATAGAAACAAAAGCGGTTAAGTCAGCCTGACCAGACTAAACCGTGGATGGTCCATAGAGGACTTGTATGAGTGGTCAGGTTGCGGTTGACTTGACTTACTCTGAGGAGTCGTGGGCCCAGACAAACTCCTGTGCTGAACCGAAGCTCTTGTTCCTCAGGGCCATCGCAGTGTAGATAATGTACTCTCCATCCCCACACACCACCACAAACCTGCAGCACACACACATACACACACACACACACACACACACACACACTAGTTAGTGTGTGATCAGACACCAGTGGAGGCTGCTGAGGGGAGGACAGCTCATAGTAATAGCTGGAATGGAGTCAATGGAATGGAATGGTATCAATCACATGTAAACCACTCCATTTCAGCAATTATGATGAGCCGTCCTCCCCCTCAGCAGCCTCCACTGACACACACACACACACATATACTGTATATTTGTGGTCCTGTAAGGCTCAGTTGGTAGAGCATGACGCTTGCAACACCAGGATTGTGGGTTCGATTCCCGGGGCCACCCATAAATAAAAATGTATGCACGCATGACTGTAAGTCGCTTTGAGCATCTGCTACGCTAAATGACATACTGTGTGTGTATATACAGTCGTGGTCAAAAGTTTTGAGAATGACACAAGTATTGGTCTTCACAAAATTCGCTGCTTCAGTGTTATGAGATAATTTTGTCATATGTTACTATGGTATACTGAAGGATAATTACAAGCATTCCATAAATGTCAAAGGCTTTTATTGACAATTACATTAAGTTTATGCAAAGAGTCAATATTTGCAGTGTTGACCCTTCTTTTTCAAGACCTCTGCAATCCGCCCTGGCATGCTGTCAATTAACTTCTGGGCCACATCCTGACTGATGGCAGCCCATTCTTGCATAATCAATGCTTGGAGTTTGTCAGAATTTGTGGGTTTTTGTTTGTCCACCTGCCTCTTGAGGATCGACCACAAGTTCTCAATGGGATTAAGGTCTGGGGAGTTTCCTGGCCATGGACCCAAAATGTCGATGTTTTGTTCTTAGATATCACTTTTTCCTTATGGCAAGGTGCTCCATCATGCTGGAAAAGGCATTGGTCGTCACCAAACTGTTCTTGGATGGTTGGGAAAAGTTGCTCTTGGAGGATGTGTTGCTACCATTCTTTATTCATGGCTGTGTTCTTAGGCAAAATTGTGAGTGAGCCCACTCCCTAGGCTGAGAAGCAACCCCACACATTAATGGTCTCAGGATGCTTTACTGTTGGCATGACACAGGACTGATGGTAGCGCTCACCTTGTCTTATCCTGACAAGGTGTTTTCCGGATGCCCCAAACAATCGGAAAGGGGATTCAGAGAAAATGACTTTACCCCAGTCCTCAGCAGTCCAATCCCTGTACCTTTTGCAGAATATCAGACTGTCCCTGATGTTTTTCCTGGAGAGAAGTGGCTTCTTTGCTGCCCTTATTGACACCAGGCCATCCTCCAAAGGTCTTCGCCTCACTGTGCGTGCAGATGCACTCACACCTGCCTGCTGCCATTCCTGAGCAAACTCTGCACTGGTGGTGCCCCGATCCCACAGCTGAATCAACTTTAGAAGACGGTCCTGGTGCTTGCTGGACTTTCTTGGGCGCCCTGACGCCTTCTTCACAACAATTGAACCTCTCTCGTTGAAGTTCTTGATGATCCGATAAATGGTTGATTTAGGTGCAATCTTACTAGCAGCAATATCCTTGCCTGTGAAGCCCTTTTTGTGCAAAGCAATGATGACGGCACGTGTTTCCTTGCAGGTAACCATGGTTAACAGAGGAAGAACAATGATTTCAAGCACCACCCTCTTTTTAAAGCTTCCAGTCGGTTATTCTAACTCAATCAGCATGACAGAATGATCTCCAGCCTTGTCCTCGTCAACACTCTCACCTGTGTTAACGAGAGAATCACTGACATGATGGCAGCTGGTCCTTTTGTGGCAGGGCTGAAATGCAGTGGAAATGTTTTTTGGGGATGAAGTTCATTTTCATGGCAAAGAGGGACTTTACAATTAATTGCAATTCACCTGATCACTCTTCATGACATTCTGGAGTATATGCAAATTGCCATCATCATAACTGAGGCAGCAGACTTTGTGAAAATTAGTATTTGTGTCATTCTCAAAACTTTTGACCACGACTGTATACAGTACCAGTCAAAAGTTTGAACACACCTACTCATTCAAGGGTTTTTCTTTATTTTTACTATTTTCTACATTGTAGAATAATAGTGAAGACATCAACTATGAAATAACACATATGGAATCATGTAGTAACCAAGAAAGTGTTAAACAAATCAAAATACATTTTATATTTGAGATTCTTCAAAGTAGCCACCCTTTGCCTTGATGACAGCTTTGCACACTCTTGACATTCTCTCAACCAGCTTCATGAGGTAGTCACCTGGAATGCATTTCAATTAACAGGTGTGCCTTGTTAAAAGTTAATTTGTGGAATTTCTTTCCTTCTTAATGCGTTTGAGCCAATCAGTTGTGTTGTGACAAGGAATAGCCCTATTTGGGCTATCTACAGAAGATAGCCCTATTTGGTAAAAGACCAAGTCCATGCTATGGCATGAACAGCTCAAATAAGCAAAGAGAAACGACAGTCCATCATTACTTTAAGGCATGAAAGTCAGTCAATCAAGAAAATGTCAAGAACTTTGTAAGTTTCTTCACGTGCAGTCGCAAAAACCATCAAGAGCTATGATGAAACTGGCTCACATGAGGACCGCCACAGGAATGGAAGACCAGAGTTACCTCTGCTGCAGAGGTTAAGTTCATTAGAGTTACCAGCCTCAGAAATTGCAGCCCAAATAAATGCTTCACAGAGTTCAAGTAACAGACACATCTCAACATCAACTGTTCAGAGGAGACTGCGTGAATCAGGCCTTCATGGTCGAATTGCTGCAAAGAAACCACTACTAAAGGACACCAATAAGAAGAAGAGACTTGCTTGGGCCAAGACACACGAGCAATGGACATTAGACCAGTGGAAATCTGTCCTTTGGTCTGATGAGTACAAATTTGTGATTTTTGGTTCCAACCCCCGTGTCTTTGAGACGCAGAGTAGGTGAACGGATGATCGCCTCATGTGTGATTCCCACCGTGAGGCATGGAAGAGGAGGTGTGATGGTGTGGGGGTGCTTTGCTGGTGATACTGTCAGTGATTTATTCAGAATTCAAGGCACACTTAACCAGCATGGCTACTACAGCATTCTACAGTGATACGCCATCCCATCTGGTTTGCACTTAGTGGGACTATCATTTGTTTTTCAACAGGACAATGACCCAAAACACACCTCCAGGCTGTGTAAGGGCTATTTGACCAAGAAGGAGAGTGATGGAGTGCTGCATCAGATGACCTGGCCTCCACAATCACCCGACCTCAAACCAATTGAGATGGTTTGGGATGAGTTGGACCGCAGAGTGAAGGAAAAGCAGCCAACAAGTGCTCAGCATATGTGGGAACTCCTTCAAGACTGTTGGAAAAGCATTCCTCATGAAGCTTGTTGAGAGAATGCCAAGAGTGTGCAAAGCTGTCATCAAGGCAAAGGTTACTACATGATTCCATATGTGTTATTTCATAGTTTTGATGTCTTCACTTTCATTTTACAATGTAGAAAATAGTAAAAATAAAGAAAAACCATTGAATGAGTAGGTGTGTCCAAACTTTTGACTGGTACTTTATATACACACACACTTTTTTACATTTGATGAGCAACTAGTACACACATGCACACAAACATGGTAGCACACGCACACACTGACCTGCCATTGGGGTTGTGCTGGATGGTCTGGGGATAGATCTCACAGCTGCCCATGTCTTTGACAGCCAGGGACAGCCTCTCTCCGTCCTGTATCTCAGCCTCTCCCATGGCCTTCAGGTTGTCACCTCAGAGTGTTTGGCCCACATTATCTTACCGTTAGAGTCCATAGACATGGCTGGCTCCTCACGGCTCAACTGAGGGAGGGAGGGAGGGAGGGAGGGGGAGATGGGGAAGGGGGTGAGGAGAGAGAGGGAGAAGAGGGGGGAGAGAGTGAAGAAGAGAAGGAGTGATGTTAAATCATAATATTTCAACTTGTGCTGAACATAGAACTTGGACATACATGGGTGATATGTAGGCCTCCAGAATCAAACTGATCCTGTATGAAAACAATACAAACATTCTATATGATTGCCAACAGTACTAATAATCTGATCACTGACACCACACTGTTCTAGATGTGTAGTTTAGAGTTTCCTTAAGTTGGTACCTTGATGATGATGCTGCCTTCATCATATCCCAGCGCCACACTGTTGGCGCCTCGCTGGCCACACACACACCACACACGCTCCATCCCATAGTTCAGTGTGTTCTCCAGGCGGTACATGCTGGAATGCCAGACTCTCACTGTGCCTGTATGTCCATTAGGAGACGAAAGATGGGAGGAGCGAAAGAGTTACATGTGAGAGGGTGGTCAAACATAAAGGATCCAGGGAAGACAGGAACTAGTCAACATGACAATAAAACACCATGTTATTACCATGGTACAATGTTACAACTGTAAAATGGTATTACTATGAAATAACATAGGTAAACACTTTGTTATTCCATTCTAAAGGGATAAGGTAAACACTACACTACCCACCGTCCTCCGAGCCAGTGAGGATGATTGGCAGCTCAGGGTGAAAGCTGACACAGGACACATTCTGGGCATGGCCCTCTAGAGTTTGCACACATGTCTTATTCTGGAGGTAGTGGAGAGGAATAGAGTAGAATCAGTCAACTCAATATATATATGATCACTAGTACAGACGCGTAACACCTCAAGTGGTGCTTGTGTGTATCTTCTGATCTGGAAAGTGTGTGTGGTGTGCATATGCATATGTGTGTTTCATTCTGTGTTTGAGAGTGTGTGAAAAACTGTGTGTACATGTGCATATAAACTGTGTGTACATGTGCATATAAACTATGTGTACATAAACTGTGTGTACATGTGCATATAAACTGTGTGTACATAAACTGTGTGTACATGTGTATATAAACTGTGTGTACATGTGTATATAAACTGTGTGTACATGTGCATATAAACTGTGTGTACATGTGCATATAAACTGTTTGTACATGTGCATATAAACTATGTGTACATAAACTGTGTGTACATGTGTATATAAACTGTTTGTACATGTGTATATAAACTATGTGTACATAAACTGTGTGTACATGTGCATATAAACTGTGTGTACATGTGCATATAAACTGTTTGTACATGTGCATATAAACTGTGTGTACATAAACTGTGTGTACATGTGTATATAAACTGTGTGTACATGTGCATATAAACTGTGTGTACATAAACTGTGTATACATGTGTATATAAACTGTGTGTACATGTGCATATAAACTGTGTGTACATGTGCATATAAACTGTGTGTACATGTGCATATAAACTATGTGTACATAAACTGTGTGTACGTGTGCATATAAACTGTTTGTACATAAACTGTGTGTACATGTGCATATAAACTGTGTGTGTGTACATGTGCATATAAACTGTTTGTACATGTGCATATAAACTGTGTGTACATGTGCATATAAACTGTGTGTACATGTGCATATAAACTATGTGTATATAAACTGTGTGTACATGTGCATATAAACTGTGTGTACATGTGCATATAAACTATGTGTATATAAACTGTGTGTACATGTGCATATAAACTGTGTACCTGGTAGTCCCAGATCTTGACCAGGTGGTCGTCAGCTCCTGATATAAGGTAGGGCTTGTCCCCTCCACTGTAGTAGTCAATACAGGTTACTCCTTTCTCATGGCCCTCCAGACTGAAGTTAGGGGTGGAAGAACCCAGCTGCCACACCTGCAACAGCCAAGGGCCAAATAATACGTCAGTGTATTACTGAAGTGCAGTGGTAACGACTTACAACAACTGTATATAATTCATGAAACATATATTACACATCTATAAGCACTTCAACATAATAATAATAATCAAACCAACAACTGTAGTGCTACAAGCACAAAGATGTGTGTGTGTGTGTGTGTGTGTGTGTGTGTGTGTGTGTGTGTGTGTGTGTGTACTGTATGTACCTTAATGGTCCTGTCCAGGGAGGCGCTGGTGAACTGGTTGTTGTTTTTAGGGTTGATGACAATCTGCATGACATAGTGGGTGTGGCCCTCGAATACCTGACCACACACCCACTTCCTGTCCCGGTCCCACAGCTTGATCAGCATGTAATCTGGACACACACACATGATCATGTTCACAATATTCTATGGTTGATGTTTGTAATTTATGTATGTATGTATGTATGTATGTATGTATGTATGTATAGAGAGCGAGAGAGGGTGAGGGAGAGAAAAAGAGACAGACAGACATAAACACAACATACCACTGCTGGTAAGGATATAAGGTTGTGTTGGGTGGACTGCGATGCAGCGGAGGTAGTCAGAGTGGGCCTCAAACGTGAGCTCTCTCCAGAGTGTTGTAGTTAAACACATGGATCTGCATGTCATCCTGGGGAGGACCAGAGAAGAGCGAGAGAGAGGGTGAGGAGAAGGTGAAGGGAGAGAGGCTGGAGAAGGTCAAAATATTGCAGCATTCAGAGAGAGAGATATGAGAAAACACTGAACTCTGAATAGAATAGGATAGATAGATGCATTATAAGCAGTTATAAGGGTGTTATAACACTTACTGCTCCAGCGATGACCCAGTGCTTCCTGGCTACAAACTTAGCCACTCTCACAGGCAGGCCACACACCTCAAATTTCTTCACCAGGGTCTACATAGACATGGGATTCAAACGAAGCATCAGCCTCATGGTCATCATCATCATAGAGAAACAATCCATTCATATTTCACTCAAGAACATAACCTGCAGCAAGGTCTACAATGAATAAATGAATAAGGGCTGAATCCTAACAAATTAAATGAGAATGAATGTCGTATACCTGTGTCTCGTGGTTCCAGACACAGACACTGCCATTGTACAGGCTGGCAATCATCCATGGTTTAGATGGGTGCAGGTCCACACTCTTCACACGGTCTGATCGAGCGGTCAGCTTCCGCTTGATGTCCAACCGGAGTGACTGAGAGGGACAGAGGGAGATAACCCAATTTATTAAGTCATAATCTACCTCTTACTCCTCCTTTAACCAATACAAGACACAGTATTTTATTTTGATATTAACCAGATGCCTCTTTACTCCTATTTATATGCAGATCAGTTGAACGGGAACAAGAAATAAAACATCTGATTTGACAGAGACCAGATTTGAGACAAGTGTGTTTTGAAAGAAACTGGTAGGATGCACTTACCTTTTTAATGTCTGACTATCAATAAAACTTTAAGTATATCCGACCTCTAGCAGCTATACGCTTGTAGGCCTACTGTAGATACAACGTTACACAAAGTGGAACCACATCAACTGTTCAGCATGTGGAGCTGTTTAATATGGGGGCGTGTCTGTTTACTGAAGCTCATTCCACCACATTTGAGGTGCATGAATGACTTGCTCTGATCTGAAAATTCCCAGGAAGTAGCCATTTGCGATAAAGTAGTTTAGAAAAAAGTATTTATATAAAGTTGCAGATTGAAGTACTAGCATATTTTGTAACTGCTCTTAGATTACCAATTGATCGGAGTCTTCATGACTCTTTTGAATACCATATTGTTATTGTTACACTGTTGCCATTTCTCGAGTTTCTGCAATATCTTCAAATGCTCGATCATTCACAACTAGCAAGGCATAAGCTAATTCATTGGATGTGGTGTACATTTACGTTTTCAATCGGTTAACAATCGTAAAAAAAAGCAATACACCTCTCAATGAAAAATAATAGCCTACAGTGGGGAAAAAAAGTATTTAGTCAGCCACCAATTGTGCAAGTTCTCCCACTTAAAAAGATGAGAGAGGCCTGTAATTTTCATCATAGGTACACGTCAACTATGACAGACAAATTGAGAAAAAAAAATCCAGAAAATCACATTGTAGGATTTGTTATGAATTTATTTGCAAATTATGGTGGAAAATAAGTATTTGGTTACCTACAAACAAGCAAGATTTCTGGCTCTCACAGACCTGTAACTTCTTCTTTAAGAGGCTCCTCTGTCCTCCACTCGTTACCTGTATTAATGGCACCTGTTTGAACTTGTTATCAGTATAAAAGACACCTGTCCACAACCTCAAACAGTCACACTCCAAACTCCACTATGGCCAAGACCAAAGAGCTGTCAAAGGACACCAGAAACAAAATTGTAGACCTGCACCAGGCTGGGAAGACTGAATCTGCAATAGGTAAGCAGCTTGGTTTGAAGAAATCAACTGTGGGAGCAATTATTAGGAAATGGAAGACATACAAGACCACTGATAATCTCCCTCGATCTGGGGCTCCACGCAAGATCTCACCCCGTGGGGTCAAAATGATCACAAGAACGGTGAGCAAAAATCCCAGAACCACACAGGGGGACCTAGTGAATGACCTGCAGAGAGCTGGGACCAAAGTAACAAAGCCTACCATCAGTAACACACTACGCCGCCAGGGACTCAAATCCTGCAGTGCCAGACGTGTCCCCCTGCTTAAGCCAGTACATGTCCAGGCCCGTCTGAAGTTTGCTAGAGTGCATTTGGATGATCCAGAAGAGGATTGGGAGAATGTCATATGGTCAGATGAAACCAAAATAGAACTTTTTGGTAAAAACTCAACTCGTCGTGTTTGGAGGACAAAGAATGCTGAGTTGCATCCAAAGAACACCATACCTACTGTGAAGCATGGGGGTGGAAACATCATGCTTTGGGGCTGTTTTTCTGCAAAGGGACCAGGACGACTGATCCGTGTAAAGGAAAGAATGAATGGGGCCATGTATCGTGAGATTTTGAGTGAAAACCATCAGCAAGGGCATTGAAGATGAAACGTGGCTGTGTCTTTCAGCATGACAATGATCCCAAACACACCGCCCGGGCAACGAAGGAGTGGCTTCGTAAGAAGCATTTCAAGGTCCTGGAGTGGCCTAGCCAGTCTCCAGATCTCAACCCCATAGAAAATCTTTGGAGGGAGTTGAAAGTCTGTGTTGCCCAGCGACAGCCCCAAAACATCACTGCTCTAGAGGAGATCTGCATGGAGGAATGGGCCAAAATACCAGCAACAGTGTGTGAAAACCTTGTGAAGACTTACAGAAAACGTTTGACCTGTGTCATTGCCAACAAAGGGTATATAACAAAGTATTGAGAAACTTTTGTTATTGACCAAATACTTATTTTCCACCATAATTTGCAAATAAATTCATTAAAAATCCTACAATGTGATTTTCTGGATTTTTTTTCTCATTTTGTCTGTCATAGTTGACGTGTACCTATGATGAAAATTACAGGCCTCTCTCATCTTTTTAAGTGGGAGAACTTGCACAATTGGTGGCTGACTAAATACTTTTTTTCCCCACTGTAAATCTACTGCCCTGAGCGGCGGCAGATCTTCATTCTAAATCAATGTTTTAAGTTCCTTACCATGTTTCCACGTCTGCGGGTAGTGTTTGCTCAAAGTGCCCGGCCACCCTGAGACACAAGTCGGGCTGGTAGACTGGTTTGGAGCGGAGAGTCTTCTTGGCGACGTGGATTCTATGGAGCTTCCTGGCTGCACTTCACAAGATCCGGTAGAGAACTTGTCCAGGCTGTACCTAACATGACCATACTATGCAGTCTGTATGTAGGTTACAGAGAAATGTATGGACGGATGCTGGCTACAGGCAAACTCAGGTAATTGCATGTAGGCTACTTACTCACCCCTTCAAAAAATATATATATTAATAAAAACGAATAAATGAATGAATAATAAAGATAATAATTAATTTGAACATCTTAAACATTCACAAATGTCCTATTTGTACAAATTATCTCCCTGTTTCCTATGTGTATAAATACACTAACTTGATGACTGAATAGTTTGCAGATGTGTATTAGGCTTACCCTGTACAGTCCATGCAGAGATACATCCATGCTGGTGTTGCAAGAAGCACCTTCCAACCAACTAAGCAATCACATACTTGTGTGATAACAATTAGAATGTTATATGCTCCCAGCTCTATGCTTATGATGCTTTATGGTTGATGTGTTCTACTTTAAATCATTTAACTGCAGCCTCTGTTGAGGTTTTCAAATCAATCAGGTCTTGATAAGAAACCCTGGGTGGTGTGAGGAATCCTCTCCCAGTATTCAAAGTCCACACCTCCTCACTGTTGCATGTTCAAAGGTTCCGTAGACCTGGTGACCTGGTGTTCTGTCAATGATAATCACTTAGATCTGTCCTTGTGAAGTAGGAGAGAAGGTCGCAGGCCTTCACAACCCAACTGATTAACAACGTATACTGTACGCTATTCATATATGTCTTCTTCTGGTCATCTACTGTACAATGTACAATGTTTTCGATTGATAGTTCTGTACTCTCACAATAACATGCTAATTTGAGAAGTTACAGTATGTTATGTTTTTAAAAGTTAATATTGTTTGTGTTTATTTGCAAGTACTGTTACCTATGGTCAATATACACCCATATAAATATTCATTTACAGTTTTTCTCAATTGCTAAAACACTAAACCCTATTGTCTGAACCAAATGCTCAGTTGCCTGAACCCACTGATTGAATCAATCACTCTTTTGGCAAAACCATAAGCACTTTTCACCTGTTTAGACATAACTTGCCAACACATTTTCATTGTGATGCACCCGTGCTGCATAATGGTGAGCACAGGTGACAAAAGTCAAACACAATTAGAGCACATGTGTCACCACTTGAACACAACAACTCAAAATTGATCACACTTGTGGCTAATGATGTGAGGGAACATATACAGTAAGCCAGTTCAGAGAGCACTGGTTTGTGAGGCCCTACAATGGATAGAAATCTGAGAGGAAGAGTTCGTGTGAGAGGAGGTCGAGGTGGTCGAGGTGGTCAGCGAAGACAAAGAACAGTAATATCTGATGAAATCAGAGCTACTGTGATTGACCATGTTCTTGTCCATGGTATGAGCATGAGGGAGGCTGGACAAAGGGTACAACCAAACATCAGTAGATTCACTGTGTCCACCATAATCCGAAGATTTAGAGAAGAGAACAGGTAATTACCTTTTTTTGACATTATAGTACAGTATGTAAATGTTGACAGCAATTACTGTATGACATACTATATACTGTACCACAGTATACTGTAAGTAAATATATGTTTCAGTACATCACTGTACCAATGTACTGTAGTATTGTAATGGAGGGTTGGTCTAACTGTTTGTAGGCCTAGTATTCCATGTATATTTTTTGTAACTCCATGTTCTCTTTTTGTAGAATTGAAAGACTGCCACATGGGGGTGGGAGGACAGGTATGTTCTCCCCACACCAAGAGACCCTAATTGTTGATATGGTCCGTGAGAACAATGCCATTAAACTGAGCTAAATTCAGCAGAAGATCATTGAGGACCATTAAAATTTTGAGGGTATCAACAGTGTCAGCCTCTACTGTTGATCGTGTCCTCAAGCGCAACAGACTGAGCATGAAACAGCTATACAGAGTGCCCTTTGATCGCAACTCAGACAGAGTCAAAGAGCAAAGATTCCAGTATGTACAGGTTGGCATATATCCAGACACATTCAATGTTGATTACTCTAAGTAGTGATTTACTGTAGTGGCCTAAATCACTTTTTCCGTATCACTTACAAAACTATATCTATTTCTACAGAGGGTTTTTCAACTGGATGCAATGGAAAGACCCCATCAATACGTCTACATGGATGAAGCTGGGTTTAATCTCACCAAAAGGAGAAGGAGAGGCCGTAATGTGATTGGCCATCGGGCCATTGTTGGTGTTCCTGGGCAGCGTGGTGGCAATGTCACATTATGTGCTGCCATCAGCAATCATGGGGTTGTCCACCATCATGCCAACCTGGGGCCCTACAACACTCACCAGCTCCTCATTTTCCTCAATCACATGCGAGATGCTTTGTTAGGGCAGCAGGATGAGCATCCCATCTATGTTGTTGTTTGGGACAATGTGAGTTTTCACAGAGCCCTCCAGGTTAGAGAGTGGTACAATATGAACCAAGGTTTTATCAATCTTTGCCTTCCACCGTACTCCCCTTTCCTAAACCCCATTGAGGAATTCTTCTCCTCATGGCGGTGGAAGGTATATGAACGCCAACCTTACACCAGGGTAAATCTCCTGCAAGCCATGGGACTTGCCTGTGGTGACATAGGTGTGGAGGCATGCCAAGCCTGGATACGGCATGCCAGGGTTTTTTTTCCCCCGTTGCCTGGCCAGACAAAATGTGGCCTGTGATGTGGATGAAGTCCTGTGGCCTGACCCAGTACGGAGACATGATGCTGTGGCTGAGTAATGCACTTATTTGTATATTTTTGTACTTTATTTTTACATGGGCTTACTGTACACAAGTGGCAAACGCACAAGATTTCTGTTTGTTTTTACAAGTGCTACATGTAAATGCACAAGATTTCGGCACATTTAGCCTACAGTGAACAATAAACATTTATTTCTCCAGCTTCATGTCCTGAGCATTGTGTTTTCTATTTTTCTACGTAGTGTTTAGTGACTGTTCAGTAGTGTTTTTTATTTTGATTGACTCGGGGCACGATTTGACAACATAGTTCAGTTTTGAGCACAGATTGAACTGTTTTGAGGTGAAAGTTTGGTTTTGCAAGAAGAGTCTGAGGTTTTGTGAATGTAGCTTGAAAATTGGGTTTTGTGTTCACAGTTAAGAGAAAAGGAGAGCAGCTTTCAAGAAATGTGTCTTAGCAATCGAGAAAAACTGTAATTTATAGACCAAAGTCAATGCATCCCATCTGCTTGGGTTGAATTAAGTATTTATTAAATGTATGTACGATCACATCATAAATACATAACATAATTATGCAGGCAGAAACACATGAAGGTAATGTTACAATAAATAAGGTTATGTCAGATGTTTCAGGGTTTCTTCTTGAATACTTGTTTGCAGACTTTGTCTTCAACGTGGATCTCCTGAAAGAAGAAGAGATGGACAGAAAGACAATGAGACAATCAAATAACATAAACCCTTAAACTCAACTCTGGACCTCGAAGCCAGTTCCACTGCATTTTTTCATTGTTCCCCTTAGAGTTGAGTTTGGGGAATAGAGCTTCTGTTGTCTTAGGTATGAAGAACCTGTAATGTTCTGTATGTTCAAGTTGAAGTCTAGGACATTTCTCTCTCTCTCTTGTCTGTCTCTAACCCCCCTCCCTCCATCTTCCTCTCTCTCACCAGGTATAGCAGGTCTCCTTCTATCCAATGCTTCCAGCCACGGTTGGCCTTCTCTCCCTTCTGCACAGCCACCAACTTGTCTCCATCCCAGGTAACCAGTGTCTGAAGAACACACACATACACACACACACACAACAGTCAGCGTACCGTAGACACACATTTGCCCAAATGCCCCACAGCTACGATATCAGGCCGGTAGCATAGACTAGACGTAACATAGTAAACGAAAATCTGGGACACTCAAATTAGTATATGTTACGTTTGGTATGGTTACATAAGACAGAAGGTTACTTAAGGCAAAAACAAAAGGAGGGTAGTTGGTCGGGGTGGATGAGTGGGCATATTACGTGAACGTCTGGCAACCGAAAGGTTGTGTGTACTAATTGTAATTCGTAACATATCATACGAATTGTAATTTGTAACATATCATACGAAATGGATGTTGGATATCCATAAATTAATACATACCATACCAAATGTAACATATCATACTAATTTGAGTGTCCCGGATTTTTGCTTGCTATGTTACGTCTACCCCTGAGTCCAGGCTGAATACATTTGTGTAAGTTTCCATAAATCCAGGGTCAACAACCCACAGCAGTGCTTATGGCTGTCTATTGTTTTCTAATCTGAGAGAGACTGCACCAAACCTTTTAAGATGCTTGGATTGTGGGCTATGTGTGTGAGGGCTATGTCACCATACCATATGCATTAACAAACTCAGGGGAAAGCAGGAGATGAAAACCTATAAAAAATGGTGGAATAGACTAAAAGGAGAGAACATGATGGAGAGGGTAAAGGTTAGGGTTTGGAGCCGGTTCGGACTGAGTGCAGTGACAGTGTCTCTCTGACGTGGTCATAGTGGTTGTGGTCCTACCTGGATCGTCCTGTTGTCCAGTCCCTTAGTGACCTCCTCAAACTCCTCCCCGACGGTGAAGTTGACCTCGTAGTTCCTGAAGGTGCTCAAGGTTTTGGTCTCGAACTTGTCTCCGTTCTGGACGATCACCTTGGTCTGGGTCAGGTGGGCGGCGATCTTACGGGTGGCAAAGTCAATATCTGGAGGAAACACAGTGAAACAACAATGTAAACATTTAAAGATGTTCTGAGGGTAAAAGGGGGTGCAACTCCTCTCCCAGTCTTGTATTCAAAGTCAATATTAGGAAGGTGTTCCTAATGTTTTGTACACTCAGGATAAATATCAAGTGTGTTTTCATATAGATTGTGTTCACCTTGGTTGGAGAGTGAGGAATGTGTAGTATACATTTTATTGTGCTCCCTTGTGCATAAGCCACCAGTCCTCCTCTTCAGTTATGAGACTCCAGCTCAAGTCCTAGAATTAACATTCCACTCAGGCCAGCTCTGTTGACAGCTCTCATTCACTCTTTAAAAATGGCCTTGTACCAGCAATAGAGCTAAATAAGGTAAATGTGAGCCTGCAAAAGAGACCACCTCTTCCATTTTGATATTCATATTGCATTGGCCACAAAGTGTAAATTCAATTTCTACCCGTCTCTCTTTTTGATGAAGCTCTTTTATTCACCCATCCAAATATTTTTCTCCCTCCCATACGGATGTAATTTTCGATCCGCTCATGGAAATGAGAGAGTGGCACGGAATGAGACGCCTTGGATTTGTTTTTGGGGGGATTTTCTGGGTTGAGCGGGAGGGGATATGAATTGCAGATAAAGTCATGAATAATAAAATACTTGTGGTTGATCAACACCATGCTGAATGGATGGATAGGGGCCTTTGCTTGCCAGCAACATCCCGACGCTGCTTGGCAGAGCTCAGGATGAGATTTTTTATTCTCCGGAATGGGGAGGATAAAAATGCATAAAAGAGTAAATCTATTTTTATTCGACCTGGTAACAAGCAGAAGCCATTCCCACAAACAGTTGAGGTTAAGTCGCCATGACAGCAGCTCAATAAGTAAATGAAGCCGCACTGAATCCTTTCTCTCTCTCTCTCTCTCTCTCTCTCTCTCTCTCTCTCTCTCTCTCTCTCTCTCTCTCTCACTCACTCTCTCACACACACTCTCGCTGTCTATCACAATCTCACTCACTAACACACTTAAATAAAGTCTTTACACAAACGTTATCTCCGACATCCCCCTCTCTATCAGACACACTTGTGCACACACACACACACACACACATTGACATATGCACATACGCATGCACACACAACACACTCTTTCTCTGTCAATTCCCTCTCTACTCTACACCCCTTCCCTCCCTCCCTCTCCACCGTCTCTCTCTGCCTGTCTGTATCTCTCTGTATCTCGGGTCCCTATTTTCCAACAGACATTAGAAGAACAGCTTACCAATGGCCTTCATGATATCCTCAAAGTTCTCATTGGTGACCATCACCCATTGTCCGTTGAAGTCTGCAGGCATCTTGGCACCGGCTGGGTTTGTGTTACTGTGTATGCCCTGTATATGTCTATGGGGATTTTGCTCACACACACACACACACGCTGCAAGAGGTAGAGACATATTCTATGGGTCCAACCTTTTATATACAGCCTGTTTACATGTGGAACTGAGGGGCAGGGTTCAACTGATAACACTTTCTCTATTTCTTAGGAAGAGAAGGGGCGGGTGTGTGTGTGTGTGTTTCAAGTGTGGAGGCACTTAGCGTCAGCTAATCCACTGCCTCTTAACAGGCTAGCCGGATCACTTATTCATAGTAATGATGCAGAAAGGAAACAAGATGGAGAGCACAAGTTAGAGCAATGAGAGCTAATTCCCCTGTTGCCTGTAAACACAGACACTAAAAAGCAATGCTGAGGAGAAGGTCAGAAAGTCATTTCCGTCTTCTGAAACAATAATAAATATAGACTAGGTTTCCAGTTCAAACACAGAATACAATGAGTGTTCATTTGACTATTTTCTTCATGTTAAGATACAGAGAAATAATGGGAGTCAAAGCAACACACTGGCATTTGCATTTAACCTGCAATCTAGCCTGGTTGCCAGATGTGTACATACTTTAGCCAACTCCTATGCTTTAGCTAAGGAAAACTGGCTAGGGATGGGATTAAAAACCAAAAAAAGATAACTGTCGTAAGGTGCATTGTGTCCGTAAAATGTATATAGAGTATGTATAAGCTGGAAGTAGAAGCCTAAGTGTTGTTGTCCATTAGTTTACTCCAATAAGGGGAGGGGTGGGTAGGGTTAGGGGAAAATAATAAAGGAACATATATTTACAAAATATGTATATATATATTTACAAAAAAATATATGGGGGATTGGAAATGATGTAGACAATTATGTTGATGGAATCTACAATCTATCTGCACTATTAAAGCTGATCTATCCCCTAAAATAAAAAAAATAAAAAACATTGGGAAACTGGCAAAAGTATTAGAGATCTGGCAATTACCTCTGTAGCTGTAAGTGGTTTGTGGTTGTATTTGCTTTGACTTTAATTATTCCGAATGAATTACAATATCCTACTGTATTTCTGACTTGAAATCCTTTCTCATAATCAATGCCAATGTAAATATGATTTGTGTGTGTGAGTGAGAGAGAGAGTTGATTACTTCGTTATCCCCATAATCTGCTGCACGAGATTTATCATATCAGCAAAGCAGATAGGAAGTGGAGGGAAGGGGGTAGGGGAGACAGAGGGACAGAGAGAGGGACAGAGAGAGGGACAGAGAGAGACAGAGAGAGAGAGGGACAGAGAGAGGGACAGAGACAGAGACAGAGAGAGGGACAGAGAGAGGGACAGAGACAGAGAGAAAGAGAGGGAGGGACAGAGACAGAGAGAGAGAGAGAGGGACAGAGAGAGGGACAGAGACATCTTCCCCAATATTTGGAACCAAGGACTGATCACCCCATTCAATCAGGTCTTGATAAGAAACCCTGGGTGGTGTGAAGAATCCTCTCCCAGTCTTGTATTCAAAGTCAATATTAGGAAGGTGTTCCTAATGTTTTGTACACTCAGGATAAGTATCAAGTGTGTTTTCATATAGATTGTGTTCACCTTGGTTGGAGAGTGAGGAATGTATATTATACTTTTTATTGTGCTCCCTTTTGCATAAGCCATATCTCAGACTGCCCATCTTAATATTTTATTGTTTTTATTAGCCAGTCTGAGATATGGCTTTTTCTTTACAGCTCTGCCTAGAAGGTCAACATCCCGGAGTCGCCTCTTCACTGTTGACATTGAGACTGGTGTTTTGCGGGTACTATTTAATGAAGCTGCCAGATGAGGACCTGTGAGGTGACTGTTTCTCAAACTAGACACTCTAATGTATTTGTCCTCTTGCTCAGTTGTGCACCGGGGCCTCCCACTCCTCTTTCTGTTCTGGTTAGAGCCAGTTTGCGCTGTTCTGTGAAGGGAGTAGTACACAGCATTGTACGAGATCTTCAGTTTATTGGCAATTTTTCGCTTGGAATAGCCTTCATTTCTCAGAACAAGAATAGACTGATGAGTTTCAGAAGAAAGTTATTTGTTTCTGGCCATTTTAAGCCTGTAATCGAACCCACAATTGCTGATGCTCCAGATACTCAACTAGTCTCAAGAAGGCCAGTTTTATTGCTTCTTTAATCAGCACAACCGTTTTCAGCTGTGCTAACATAATTGCAAAAGGGTTTTCTAATCATCAATTAGCCTTTTAAAATGATAAACTTGGATTAGCAAACATAACGTGCCATTGAAACACAGGACTGATGGTTGCTGATAATGGGCCTCTGTACGCCTATGTAGATATTCCATTAAAAATCAGCCGTTTCCAACTACAATAGCCATTTACAACATTAACAATGTCTACACTGTATTTCTGATCAATTTGATGTTATTTTAATGGACAAGAAAATGGCTTTTCTTTCGAAAACAAGGACATTCCTAAGTGACCCCAAACTTTTGAACGGTAGTGTATGTTTCCCATGCCAATAAAGTCCCTTGAATTGAATTGAGAGAGAAAGAGAGATCATGAGCTCATGAGCTCATGGGCTCCTGAGTTTTTCTGCAAAAAATATAATTGTAGTTGGATAAATATAGATAAACTTTGATTTTTTTTCCGCAAGGACTTATACAGGATTCTACCATCTACATCAAGACCTTCAAACCAAATCAAAATTCCATACCTAAAACATTGATTTTGGACAAAATTACCTGAAAGGATTCTTACTACCAAGGACTATCAAGAAAAAACTTCTAACAAACCAAAACCTGCAGAAGAAACACAGCGGAAACCTGGAAATACCATCCAACACAAAACTGAGTGAGTAATGTTCAGTCTGAAGCTACTTCTGAAGCCAAAATGTAAAAGACAATAATCTCTAGATAATTTTGTTATATAGAGCTTAGTAAATAAGGCTACTAAGCTACCAAGCTGCTAGGACAGAACAGACATGGCTGCAACTTCAATTAGCACTGAAGTGTGAAGTGAGAAGTGTGAAAACTCTTGAGCAGGAGAGTTTCACAGCCTCCCCCAACCAAATGCAGAGGCCTTTGAAGCCCCCTGCGCTATTGCTTATCCCTGTACACAGGTCATCACAGTACAGTTACCTCTTGGATATTAAAAATAACACTGCATGGAATAAGTACAAAAATAATCTCCTCAAGGACAATCCAGAGACACTATTTGCTGACTGCTAAAAGAGGGGAATGTAAGCAACTTAATTTTCCACACAGACCATCTCCTGGCATGGCACAGTGCTATAAGAGCACACTACCCCTATGTCAAGAGAGAGGGTATTGGACAAGGGTGGAAACTCAGAATACTAGACATTGAGGAAATTGAAACAACCTCTGTCAACGTGTACAAGTCTGGGACAGTAATGGTGCAGGGCATCCTCAAGCAGTTCCAGCAGGACTTTTATGGGATCAAAGAGAAGGGCAGTAGGCGCAGTGGTCTAAGGCACTGCATCGCAGTGCTAGCTGTGCCACTAGAATCTTGGTTCGAATCCAGGCTCTGTCATAGCCGGCCACGACCGGGAGACCCATGGGGCGGCGCACAATTGGCCCAGCGTCGTCCAGGGTAGGGGAGGGAATGGCCGGCAGGGATGTAGCTCAGTTGGTAGAGCATGGCGTTTGCAACGCCAGGGTTGTGGGTTCGATTCCCACGGGGGCCAGTATGAAAAATAAATAATAAATAATGTATGCACTCACTAACTGTAAGTCACTCTGGATAAGAGCGTCTGCTAAAATGACTAAGAAAGGAAAAGCTCTCTCTCGGTGACGACTCCCCCATCCTGAGTGAGTCTGATCACACCTCTTCAAACTGTCCTGCAGAGGAGGATATATACCCCCCCAGCACTGAACACACCCAGGTCCCACAACTGCACTGCTCCTCCATTATTGAGAGGATAAATTCACAGAGCTGTAGAGAGATATGGTGGAGCTCAGAGAGCTAGTCCACACAATCCAGACAGAACAGACCCACAAAACAGACCCCCCCCCCCCCCCAACAAGACCCAGAGGGCTGAAGGTGGAGATGGACAGCTGTCTGAAAGAGCTGGCTGCACTCTGGACTGAGGTGAGAGAACTTAAGGAGGAGAGAGAGGAACACATGGCACAGCTAACAGCACTGAAGGAGGAGGTGAGAAAGCTGAGGTGTGACAGAGAGCAGGACACTCCCCCAGAGAAGCCAGCAGAACAGCCCACCTCAGACCCGGACCACAACCTCAACACCACAATGGGACAGACAATACAGGACCCACCAACCCAACAGATCCTACCCCCTCCTAACAGCACCCCTGTCAGCTCCCACAATAGTCTTCCTGACAACCCCCACACATCCACTGAGGACACACAAAAGCCAGAAATTGTGTTCCTCATTGACTCAAGTGGCAAATACATTCAAGAGAATACACTTTTTCCCAAACACGAAGAGGCTAAACTCTGGTGCCCAAACACTAGGCATGCCCTAGAGCTGTTGTCAGAGGACAGACTAGGGTCCCCCAGCCACATTATAATTCACACGGGCACAAATTACCTTAGGGACCAGCAGGAAAGGGTGCCCACAGCACTCAAGTGAGTGATTGAAAAAGCTTCTTCCACTTTCCCCAACGCACAAGTGGTTATCTCCAACCTGCTACCACGAAAATACATTCACCTTGCCACCATACAGCGGGTGAATGCAAGCATTTCCTGGGACTGTATCTCAAAACCTAATGCCTACCTGGCCCACCACTCCACCCTGGACTTGAACAGCCTTTACGACCAGGTCCACCTCTACAAGGCAGCACTCCCAACTTTTGCCAGGACCCTGAAGGACGTCACCCTCAACCGTAGCCCCAGCACCTCACACAGGAGCAACAGAGCAACGGACACCCCACCCAGACCAGCGAGACACCTTCCCAGAACTGCAAGACCTCCTCCCCAAGGACCTGCACTGAGAGAACCCACACCAAGAGGACCTACACCCAGACCACAGCACCACCAGCCACATCCCCACCCCAACCAGTCAATCCCCTCCCGAAACTAACCCTAGCCACACCCTATATAGCCCCCCCCCCCCCCAAACCAGTCTTATGCCCCTTCAATCCCTTCTAGACAACTTCCTGGACAAAACATTTCACTGTAATAATGAAGGTGTAAACTTGGCAGTAAAAAGCCTAAACAGTATATTTGACCTTACAGCTTTCCTATCAAATCAAAAAAATTCAAGCAGACAACCTAAGACAATTAACAACAATGGCAAATGGTTTGATGAAGAATGCAAAAACCTAAGAATGAAATTGAGAAACCTATCCAACCAAAAACCTGAGCCTACGCCTTCACTATGGTGAATCACTAAAACAATACAGAAATACACTACGGAAAAAGAAGGAACAGCACGTCTGAAATCAGCTCAATGTAATTGAAAAATCCATAGAATCTAACCACTTCTGGGAAAATTGGAGCACACTAAACAAACAACAACACGAAGAGTTATCTATTCAAAACGGAGATGTGTGGATAAACCACTTCTCCAATCTTTTTGGCTCTATAACAAAGAACAAACAGAAAAAACATATACATGATCAATTACAAATCTTAGAATCAGCTATTAAAGACTACCAGAACCCACTGGATTCTCCAATTACATTGAATGAACTACAGGACAAAATACAAACCCTCCAACCCAAAAAGGCATGTGGTGTTGATGGTATCCTTAATGAAATGATAAAATATGCAGACCACAAATTCCAATTGGCTATACAGTGAGGGAAAAAACATAATTTTAATGGTAGGTTTATTTGAACAGTGAGAGACAGAATAACAACAAAAAAATCCAGAAAAACGCATGTCAAAAATGTTATAAATTGATTTGCATTTTAATGAGGGAATAAGTATTTGACCCCCTCTCAATCAGAAAGATTTCTGGCTCCCAGGTGTCTTTTATACAGGTAACGAGCTGAGATTAGGAGCACACTCTTAAAGGGAGTGCTCCTAATCTCAGTTTGTTACCTGTATAAAAGACACCTGTCCACAGAAGCAATCAATCAATCAGATTCCAAACTCTCCACCATGGCCAAGACCAAAGAGCTCTCCAAGGATGTCAGGGACAAGATTGTAGACCTACACAAGGCTGGAATGGGCTACAAGACCATCGCCAAGCAGCTTGGTGCGAAGGTGACAACAGTTGGTGCGATTATTCGCAAATGGAAGAAACACAAAATAACTGTCAATCTCCCTCGGCCTGGGGCTCCATGCAAGATCTCACCTCGTGGAGTTGCAATGATCATGAGAACGGTGAGGAATCAGCCCAGAACTACACGGGAGGATCTTGTCAATGATTTCAAGGCAGCTGGGACCATAGTCACCAAGAAAACAATTGGTAACACATTACGTCGTGAAGGACTGAAATCCTGCAGCGCCCGCAAGGTCCCCCTGCTCAAGAAAGCACATGTACAGGCCCGTCTGTGACCCCAAGAACACCATCCCCACCGTCAAACATGGAGGTGGAAACATTATGCTTTGGGGGTGTTTTTCTGCTAAGGGGAAAGGACAACTTCACCGCATCAAAGGGACGATGGACGGGGCCATGTACCGTCAAATCTTGGGTGAGAACCTCCTTCCCTCAGCCAGGGCATTGAAAATGGGTCGTGGATGGGTATTCCAGCATGACAATGACCCAAAACACACGGCCAAGGCAACAAAGGAGTGGCTCAAGAAGAAGCACATTAAGGTCCTGGAGTGGCCTAGCCAGTCTCCAGACCTTAATCCCATAGAAAGTCTGTGGAGGGAGCTGAAGGTTCGAGTTGCCAAACATCAGCCTCGAAACCTTAATGACTTGGAGAAGATCTGCAAAGAGGAGTGGGACAAAATCCCTCCTGAGATGTGTGCAAACCTGGTGGCCATCTACAAGAAACGTCTGACCTCTGTGATATGCCAACAAGGGTTTTGCCACCAAGTACTAAATCATGTTTTGCAGAGGGGTCAAATACTTATTTCCCTCATTAAAATGCAAATCAATTTATAACATTTTTGACATGCGTTTTTCTGGATTTTTTTGTTGTTATTCTGTCTCTCACTGTTCAAATAAACCTACCATTAAAATTATAGACTGATCATGTCTTTGTCAGTGGGCAAACGTACAAAATCAGCAGGGGATCAAATACTTTTTTCCCTCACTGTACACATATGGACGAGCGATTTTAGAGCGGCATGGACTAAGATACCGTAGAATAGTATAGAATACAGTATATACACATGAGATGAGTAATGCAAGATATGCAAACATTATTAAAGTGGCTAGTGTTCCATTTCTTAAACCTCTTCATCACGAGGTTCCCCATATCCGGGGTGCTCCTCCCGCAATCTCAAACAATGGCATAGTACGGTTTTTAAACATGTGTGAATACCTGAATGTTATACACTACTGGAACGAGAAGCGTCTCAACTGTGAATCTAGCTAAACTGTTATGTTTACAGTAATGTACATGATGTTTCTGCCATGGTATGTTTACATTAATATGCATGATGTTTCTGCCATGGTATATTTAAAGTAATGTGCATGATGTTTCTGCCATTGTATGTTTACAGTAATGTGCATGGTATGTTTACAGTAATGTGCATGATGTTTCTGCCATGATATGTTTACAGTAATATCCATGGTATGTTTACAATAATGTGCATAATGTTTCCATAGTATGTTTACAGTAATGTGCATGATGTTTCTGCCTTGGCTCATAGTCATTTAGTATTCCTAATGTGACCTTGAGCTCATAAACACTGCATTAAGACAATAGATAATGCATGAGTTTGGTGTAGAGTGAACCCAGCCACAATCCTATTCCATTAATACATGCAACCAACAACAGCTGAACAACGGCTCTGCATAGATTGTGTTGTATGTACTGGACTCCTGACTGCACAATTAATTTACCTGCGGAGACAGTCAAGTTGTAATTGAATTCAAATTGAAATGGAGCAGTTATTTACAACCCCGATTATTGCATTTGCATCACATCAAAATAACAGTTTGACAGTTTTACTGTGATGTGAATTGACGTCTTGAGTTGCTTTGAAGGGGACAAAGGTTGATGTCTGAAATCTTTTGTCATCCCTCTGATAAGATCAAAAGAACACTATTATCATCTGAACTTTCACCCCAGCATTGCCACGTAACTTAGTAAAGTGCACAGAACGGAATTGTTGTCATTCAACTGAGGAAGAGTTTCTTAAACCTAGTACTGACTGAGTAACCTAGCTCTTCCCTCGTTCTGCTTTATTTCCAAATCACAAGCCTGCAGAATCCCCATCCAATTACTTAACCCTCTACTGCACATCGTTGCCCACAGGCAACAGAAAACCTTTTCGATTGGCGAAATGAGCCTATTCGAGCAGTTAGAATCATACCTACTAATAGTGAGGACAGTGGGCTTGAGGACAGGGACAGTGAGGAAGAATGGACCCCATAATCAGGTTTAAGAGACAGTTAAATACTAGTTTATGTCCAACTTGTATTTTCTTATGAAAAGAGTGCTTATGAAAAGAGTGCTTGTTTCACTTAATACATGTTCTGAAACGATCCGAATTTTCCTTGGTGTTTTAGTACCCTTATGGCACAGTGTTGCCCTGAGGCAACCCAAAAAGATTCTGGGTGTGGGGGGTAAAAGTTAATGTTTTTATTATTGATACAATATCAGAAAGCCTAAATCTTCCAAGGAAATAGGATGGAATATATATATATATATATATATATATATATATATATATATATATATATATATATACATACATACGCTACCAGTCAAAAGTTTGGACATACCTACTTACTATTTTTTACATTGTAGAATAATAGTGAAGACATCAAAACTATGAAATAACACATATGGAATCATGTAGTAAACAAAAAAGTGTTAAACAAATCAAAATATATTTTATATTTAGAATAAGCCACCCTTTGTCTTGATGACAGCTTTGCACACTCTTGGCATTCTCTCAACCAGCTTCACCTGGAATGCTTTTCCAACAGTCTTGAAGGAGTTCCCACATATGCTGAGCACTTGTTGGCTGCTTTTCCTTCACTCTGCAGTCCGACTCATCCCAAACCATCTCAATTGGGTTGAGGTCGGGGGATTGTGGAGACCAGGTCATCTGATGCAGCACTCCATCACTCTCCTTCTTGGTCAAATAGCCCTTACACAACCTGGAGGTGTGTTGGGTCATTGTCCTGTTGAAAAACAGACGGGATGGCGTATCGCTGCAGAATGCTGTAGTACCCATGCTGGTTAAGTGTGCCTTGAATTCTAGATAAATCACAGACAGTGATAACACCTCCTCCTCCATGCTTTACGGTGGGAAATACACATGCGGAGATCATCCGTTCACCCACACCGCGTCTCACAAAGACACAGCGGTTGGAACCAAAAATCTCCAATTTGGACTCCAGACCAAAGGATACATTTCCACCGGTCTAATGTCCATTGATCGTGTTTCTTGGCCCAAGCAGGTCTCTTCTTCTTATTGGTGTCCTTTAGTAGTGGTTTCTTTGCAGCAATTCGACCATGAAGGCCTTATTCACACAGTCCCCTCTGAACAGTTGATGTTGAGATGTGTCTGTTACTTGAACTCTGTGAAGCATTTATTTGGGCTGCAATTTCTGAAGCTGGTAACTCTATTGAACTTATCCTCTGCAGCAGAGGTAACACTGGGTCTTCCATTCCTATGGCGGTCCTCATGAGAGCCAGTTTAATCATAGAGCTTTTATTTTTATTTATATTTATTTCACCTTTATTTAACCAGGTAAGCCAGTTGAGAACAAGTTCTCACTTACAACTGCGACCTGGCCAAGATAAAGCAAAGCAGTGCGATAAAAACAACAACACAGAGTTACATATGGGGTTAAAAAAACATAAAGTCAAAAAATACAACAGAAAATATACATACAGTGTGTGCAAATGTAGCAAGTTATGGAGGTAAGGCAATACATAGGCTATAGTGCAAAATAATTACAATTATTATTAACACTGGAATGATAGATGTGCAAGAGATGATGTGCAAATAGAGATACTGGGGTGCAAAAGAGCAAAATAAATAACAATATAGGGATGAGGTAGTTGGGTGGGCTAATTTCAGATGGGCTGTGTACAGGTGCAGTGATCGGTAAGGTGCTCTGACAACTGATGCTTAAAGTTAGTGAGGGAGATAAGAGTCTCCAACTTCAGAGATTTTTGCAATTCGTTCCAGTCATTGGCGGCAGAGAACTGGAAGGAATGGCGGCCAAAGGTGGTGTTGGCTTTGGGGATGACCAGTGAGATATACCTGCTGGAGCGCAGACTACGGGTGGGTGCTGCTATGGTGACCAATGAGCTAAGATAAGGTGGGGATTTGCCTAGCAGTGATTTATAGATGGCCTGGAGCCAGTGGGTTTGACGACGAACATGTAGTGAGGACCAGCCAACAAGAGCGTACAGGTCACAGTGGTGGGTAGTGTATGGGGCTTTGGAGACAAAACGGATGGCACTGTGATAGACTACATCCAATTTGCTGAGTAGAGTGTTGGAGGCTATTTTGTAAATGACATCGCCAAAGTCAAGGATCGGTAGGATAGTCAGTTTTACGAGGGCATGTTTGGCAGCATGAGTGAAGGAGGCTTTGTCGCGAAATAGGAAGCCGATTCTAGATTTAACTTTGGATTGGAGATTCTTAATGTGAGTCTGGAAGGAGAGTTTACAGTCTAACCAGACACCTAGGTATTTGTAGTTGTCCACATACTCTAGGTCAGACCCGTCGAGAGTAGTGATTCTAGTCGGGTGGGCGGGTGCCAGCAGCGTTCGATTGAAGAGCATGCATTTAGTTTTACTAGTGTTTAAGAGCAGTTGGAGGCTACTGAAGGAGTGTTGTATGGCATTGAAGCTCGTTTGGAGGTTTGTTAACACAGTGTCCAATGAAGGGCCAGATGTACACAAAATGGTGTCGTCTGCGTAGAGGTGGATCTGAGAGTCACCAGCAGCAAGAGCTTGATGGTTTTTGAGACTGCACTTGAAGAAACTTTCAAAGTTCTGGAAATGTTCCATATTGATTGACCTTCATGTCTTAAAGTAATGATGGACTGTCGTTTCTCTTTGCTTATTTGAGCTGTTCTTGCCATAACATGGACTTGGTCTTTTACCAAATAGGGCTATATTCTGTATACCACCCCTACCTTGTCACAACACAACTGATTGGCTCAAATGCATTAAGAAGGAAAGAAATTCCACAAATTAACTTTTAAGAAGGCACACCTGTTAATTGAAATGCATTCCAGGTGACTACCTCATGAAGCTGGTTGAGAGAATGCCAAGAGTGTGCAAAGCTGTCATCAAGGCAAAGGGTGGCTATTTGGAAAATCTCAAATCTCAAATATATTTTGATTTGTTTAACACTTTTTTGGTTACTACATGATTCCATATGTGTTATTTCATAGTTTTGATGTCTTCACTATTATTCTACAATGTAGTAAAAATAAAGAAAAACCCTTGAATGAGTAGGTGTGTCCAAACATTTGACTGGTACTGTATATACATTTTTAAATCAGAATGTGTACAGTAGAGGGTTCATATTAATTAGGTGATTATATTTGCCTATTTCACACATGTACAAGTGTGTATTAATACACATGCGTGAATAGACACCCTCAGAGAGTGGGGTCATAGCCAGGTTCTGACCCTGGAGCAATTAGGGTTAAGTGCTTAATGGCACATAGACACATTTTTCACCTTGTCAGCTCGGGGAGTCAAACTAGCGACCTTCTGGTTACTACCCCAACACCATAACCGCTAGGCTACCTGCTAGCCGTAGCGTATTTTGTGCAATAGCCTCCTACTTTTTGTTGCAGACTGGGCTCACCAGCAACTTCAATGCCAAACATGGATTGTTCTATCTTTTAACCACACGAGGGTGGTATTGTAACACGGAAAACAAGTCCTTTTTACTTGTCGTCGTATGCTCTTCACATGCTCAGACTTTCTATCTCTCTGTCTCGCTCTCATACACAGATACGCACACACGCACACACGCACACATGCCACACCGCCAGAACGTCTTCCTCCATCAATCCCTTTATCAAGGCCATCTGTGTATGGTGGGTGGGCCAGGGTGAGTTGATTATAGGGCACAAAGCCTTTCAGCCCACTCTACATATTCATGGTCTAAAACAGGAGTCTGCTTTCATAACCCATCTAATGGACTGGCTGCAAATTTGACATCTCTCTCTCGCTCTCTCTCTCTCTCTCTCTCTCTCTCTCTCTCTCTCTCTCTCTCTCTCTCTCTCTCTCTCTCTCTCTCTCTCTCTCTCTGTACATTACAGAAAGCTTTTTTTCCCATCTCTTCACTTCCTGCGTATTTCTCTCTGTCTTTGTGTTTCTTCTTGCTAGCTGTGTTGCGGCTTTCGTTTTGGAAGCATCAAAGATCATTGGTGTAAAGTAACTAAGTAAAAATACTTTATAGTACTACTTAAGTATTTTTTTGCAGCGGTAACTTTACTTTACTATTTATATTTTTGACCATTTTTACTTTTACTCCACTACATTCCTAAAGAAAATATGTACATTTTACATCCATACATTTTCCCTGACACCCCAAAAACACTTGTTACATTTAGAAGGCTTAGCAGGATAACGTGGTCATTTTTTAAATGTTCTTCTTTATGTTTAAGAGAGCTGTTCTGTGGCCACCCACGGTCTCCCTAATAGAAATGTTATTCTAGCTGTGCGCTCAGATGCCACAATGACAATCAAAGGTCTCCAATGTGCCGGTACAGTACAATAGAACAGAATTTATTTCATTCTCAGGAATGCAGGAGGCTGGTCCAAAATCATCAACTTTCAACTGCTCTATGCCCCATCAGAGAGGTCTGACATAGCTGTAGAAAGCCAAAGTTTTCATAGTACATGCACATGCGCACACACGTACACATGCGCACACACGCATGTATAGATGTAGGATCTTAATTTGAGCCAGTTTGCTACAGCAGGAAATGTGAATTGTTATGTGGATTATAATTCATGGAATTTTTTTGAAGGGGATGATAATTCTTTCATTAGGGCAAATCAAGTCTGACAATTTAAATTCAAAATTATAAACTTTAGAAGGCTTTTTAAACCACAAATATACTACAAGTTTGCATTTTCTGATGTGCAGGAAAATTCTCAGCAAGAAAAGTGATCAAATTAAGATCCTACATCTCTATGTGTGTGTCTGTGTGTGTGTGTCTAAAAGAGAGGGGGACGATTGGCAAGAGACTAAAGTGGGAGTGGTTCACATAATATTTCTGTGTCATTTCAAAGGCTAAAACATTATGGGGCCATACGAACATAAGCAACCATTTCAAGTTAAATGCATTCTCCAGCTCAAAATGCGTATCAGCCAATTAAAATCGTTGATTTACTTGCATGTGACAGAACGCTAAATTGTAGCTGGTCCCAGCTGCATCAGCCTATCACAGATCTTAGATTTCATTCCCACTAACCAATGGCATTTCTTTAAATAGGTCAACCTTGGCCACTAGAGGGATATTTTAAACCTACAAATTCAAATGAAGGCAATATCTCAATTTCATACTCCTCGCGTCAAATAATGCACATGTGACAAAGCAGATGATTATAAAAATGCATATTAAATGTTGTAGGCCTACATTTAGGTGTACACGTCCATGTAATATAGCCTATGCGATATGCTTATTAGGGAATAGCAGGGTGTTTGTGTGCAAGACTGAGGTAGCTCCTTAAATTTTGGAAAATCATTCTTAATTTTCAAGCTGTTGGTTTTAGGCTATGCGTCTTTTCAACACACTACAATACATGTACAGTGCCTAGCAAAAGTATTCATCCCCCTTGGCGTTTTTCCTATTTTGTTGCGTTACAACCTGTCATTTAAATTGATTTTTATTTGGATTTCATGTAATGGACACAAAATAGTCCAAATTGGTGATGTGAAATTAAAAGAATAACTTGTTTCAAAAAAATTGAAATAATAAATAACGGAAAAGTGGTGCATGCATATGTATTACCCCCTTTACTATGAAGCCCCTAAATAAGATCTGGTGCAACCAATTACCTTCAGAAGTCACATAATTAGTTAAATAAAGTCTACATGTGTGCAATCTAAGTGTCACCTGATCTGTCACATGATCTCAGTATATATACACCTGTTCTGAAAGGCCCCAGAGTCTGCAACACCAAGCACTATGAAGACCAAGGAGCTCTCCAAACAGGTCAGGGACAAAGTTGTGGAGAAGTACAGATCAGGGTTGGGTTATAGAAAAATATCAGAAACTTTGAACATCCCACGGAGCACCATTAAATCCATTATTAAAAAATTGAAAGAATATGCCACCACAACAAACCTGCCGAGAGAGGGACCCCCACCAAAAATCATGGACCAGGCAAGGAGGGCATTAATCAGAGAGGCAACAAAGAGACCAAAGATAACCCTGAAGGAGCTGCAAAGCTCCACAGCGGAGATTGGAGTATCTGTCCATAGGACCACTTTAAGTCATACACTCCACAGAGCTGGGCTTTACGGAAGAGTGGGCAGAAAAAAGCCATTGCTTAATGAAAAAAATAAGCAAACATGTTTGGTGTTTGCCAAAAGGCATGTGGGAGACTCCCCAAACATATGGAAGAATGTACTCTGGTCAGATGAGACTAGAATTGAGCTTTTTGGCCATCAAGGAAAACACTATGTCTGGCGCAAACCCAACACCTCTCATCACCCTGAGAACACCATCCCCACAATGGAGCATTGTGGTGGCAGCATCATGCTGTGGGGATGTTTTTCATCGGCAGGGACTGGGAAACTGGTCAGAATTGAAGGAATGATGGATGGCGCTAAATACAGGGAAATTCAATTGAGAATTGAAGTAATGATGGATGGCGCTTAATACAGGGAAATCCAATTGAGAATCTGTGGTATGACTTAAAGATTGCTCTACACCAGCGGAACCCATCCAACTTGAAGGAGCTGGAGCAGTTTTGCCTTGAAGAATGGGCAGATGTGACTAGATGTGCCAAGCTTATAGAGACATACCCCAAGAGACTTGCAGCTGTAATTACTGCAAAAGGTGTCTCTACAAAGTATTGACTTTGGGGGGGTGAATAGTTATGCACGCTCAAGTTTTCTGTTTTTTGTCTTATTTCTTGTTTGTTTCACAATAAAAAATATTTTGCATCTTCAAAGTGGTAGGCATATTGTGTACATCAAATGATACAACCCCCCCAAAAAATCCATTTTAATTCCAGGTTGTAAGGCAACAAAATAGGAAAAATGCCAAGGGGGGTGAATACTTTCGCAAGCCACTGTAAATCTACATTTCAAAAAGGGGGGAACTCATGTGAGATTCAAACCCTTGCCTCAATCTGCAACATTTACATTGACTAGGCACTTTATACAGAGAGCTATTTTACCAGTCAGTCAAACACACGATAGTTGCTTTGATGATCAGAACGTGCTGTTGGACTGAGGTATGTTAAGGACGCTTCCATGAACAAGTGTTGGAACATGTCCAACTATGTTGACGATTTTATTTGGTTGATGCAGAACTTGTGGCAGGATATAATCAGTGGCACTTGTTGAAGTTAGCATAGGGCTAACGTGTGCCATGTTATCTGATGGGACAAGCTACAATTTAGCATTCTGTCACTTGCAAGTAAATCAACAATTTTAATTGGCGGATAAGCATTTTGTGCTGGAGAACCCATTTAACTTTAAATTGTTGCTTATGTTGGCAAATATGACCCTGCTGTGAATAGTCCTTAGTCTGTTGTTATGGTTATTCTGTTTTTATTCTGTAGGTGTCTGATGTCAAATCCAGTCCAGTCTTTATGTTTACATTGCACTACTTTGCTATCTCCATCTCAAGCTTACTCACACATAATGATATAGTTATGGCATTTTGTACTGCATACTCTGTACTGAATACTGTATTTGACTGTAGTCATAAATACGGATGTTACGAGTATGTCCATCACATTCATTTAACACATCCAACACAATTGTGTAACAGCAGGATTGTGTTTGTATGTATTTTCAAAGCCAGCAAGCCAATAAGCCTCAGCAACTTGTGCCAGCTATTTGTATTTATTATGGATCCCCATTAGCTGCTGCCAAGGCAGCAGCTACTCTTCCTGGGGTCCAGCAAAATTAAAGCAGTTCATACAATTTTAAAAACATTACTATACATTCACAAATTTCACAACACACTGTGTGCCCTCAGGCCCCTACTCCACCACTATCACATATCTACACAAAATTGAAATCCATGTGTACGTTTGTATATGTTATCGTGTGTGTGTATGCATGTGTCTGCGCCTATGTTTGTGTTGCTTCACAGTCCCTGTTCCATCAGGTGTTTTTTAAATCTGTTTTTTAAATCTAATTTTACTACTTACATCAGTTACTTGATGTGGAATAGAGTTCCATTTAGTCATGGCTCTATGTAGTACTGTGCGCCTCCCATAGTCTGTTCTGGACTTGGGGACTGTGAAGAGACCTCTGGTGGCATGTCTTGTGGGGTATGCATGGGTGACCGACAGCTCGGTGCACCCAGCATGTCAACACCTCTCATAAACACAAGTAGTGATGAAGTCAATCTCTCCTCCACTTTGAGACAGGAGAAATCAACATGCATATTAGCTCTCTGTGTACATCCAAGGGCCAGCTGTGCTGCCCTGTTCTGAGCCAATTGCAATTTTCCTAAGTCCTTTTTTGTGGCACCTGACCACACAACTGAACAGTAGTCCAGGTGTGACAAACCTAGGGCCTGTAGGACCTGCCTTGTTGATAGTGCTGTTAAGAAGGTAGAGCAGCACTTTATTATGGAGCTACTGTTGTAGCAATATGTTTTGACCATGACAGTTTACAATCCAGGGTTACTCCAAGCAGTTCAGTCAACTACATTTTCTCAATTTCCACATTATTTATTACAAGATTTAGTTGAAGTTTAGGGTTTAGTGAATGATTTGTCCCAAATACAATGCTTTTAGTTTTAGAAAAATGTAGGACTAACTTATTCCTTGCCACCCACTCTGAAACTAACACCAACTCTTTGTTAAGTGTTGCAGTCATTTCAGTTGCTGTAGTAGCTGACATGTATAGTGTTGAGTCATCCGCATACATAGGCACTCTGGCTTTACTCAAAGCCAGTGGCATGTCATTAGTAAATATTGAAGAATGTAATGGGCCTAGACAGCTGCCCTGGGGAATTCCTGATTCTACCTGGACTATGTTGGAGAGGCTTCCATTAAAGAACACCCTCTGTGTTCTGTTAGACAGGTAACTCTGCATCCACAATATAGCAGGTGGAGTAAAGCCATAACACATATGTTTTTCCAGCAGCAGACTATGATTGATAATGTCAAAAGCCGCACTGAAGTCTAACAAAACAGCCCCCACAATCTTTTTATCATAAATTTCTCTCAGCCAATCATCAGTCATTTGTGTAAGTGTTGTGCTTGTTGAATGTCCTTCTCTATAAGCATGCTGAAAGTTTGTTGTCAATTTGTTTATTGTAAAATAGCATTGTATCTGGTCAAACACAATTCTTTCCAATAGTTTACTAAGGGTTGGTAACAGGCTAATTGGTCGGCTATTTGAGCCAGTAAAGAGGGCTTTACTATTTTTAGGTAGCTGAATGACTTTTTCTTCCCTCCAAGCCTGGGGGCACACACATTCTAGTAGGCTTAAATTGAAAATATGGCAAACAGGAGTGGCAATATCGTCCGCAATTATCCTCAGTAATTTTCCATCCAAGTTGTCAGACCCCGGTGGCTTGTCATTGTTGATAGACAACAATACTTTTTTCACCTCTTCCACACTCACTTTACGGAATTCAAAATTACAATGCTTGTCTTTGATGTGTAGTGTCAGCAATTGATGCTGGCATGTCATGCCTAAGTTTGCTAATCTTGTCAATGAAAAAAATCATTAAAGTAGTTGGCAATATCAGTTGGTTTTGTGATGAATGAGCCATCTGATTAAATGAATGATGGAGCTGAGTTTGCCTTTTTTCCCAAAATTTCATTTAAGGTGCTCCAAAGCTTTTTACTCTTATTCTTTATGTCATTTATCTTTGTTTCATAGTGTAGTTTCTTCTTCTTTTCATTCAGTTTAGTCACATGATTTCTCAATTTGCAATACGTTTGCCAATCGGTTGTGCAGCCAGATTGATTTGCCATTCCTTTTGCCTCATCCCTCTCAACCATACAATTTTTCAATTCCTCATCAATCCACCAGGATTTAACCGTTTTACAGTCATTTTCTTAATGGGTGCATGCTTATTAGTAACTGGAATAAGCAATTTCATAAATGTGTCAAGTGCAGCGTCTGTTTGCTCTTCATTACACACCACGGACCAACATATATTCTTTATATCAACAACATAGGAATCACTACAAAACGTATTGTATGACCTCTTATACACAATTTTTGGCCCAGCCTTTGGAACTTTGGTTTTCCTAGATATGGCTACTATATTGTGATCACTACATCCAATTGATTTGGATACTGCTTTCAAACAAATCTACATGTTGATGATTTAATTCCTGTGCAGTTTGTAACTACCCTGGTAGGTTGACTGATAACCTGAACCAGGTTGCAGGCACTGGTTACAGTTTGAAGCTTTCTCTTGAGTGGGCAGCCTGATGAAAGCCAGTCAATATTTAAATCACCCAGAAAGTATAGCTCTCTATTGATATCACCTACATTATCAAGCATTTCACACATGTTATCCAGATACTGACTGTTAGCACTTGGTGGTCTATAGCAGCTTCCCACCAGAATGGGCTTTAGGTGAGGCAGATGAACCTGTAGCCATATTACTTCAGCAGTATTTAATTTGAGATCCTCTCTAATCGTCACAGGAATGTGGTTCTGAATATAAACAGCAACACCTCCACCATTGGCATTTCTATATTTTCTGTAAATGTTATAACCTTGTATTCCTACCACTGTATCATCAAAGGTATTATCTAAGTGAGTTTCAGAGATAGTCAGAATATGAATGTCATCTGTTACTAGTAAATTATTGATTTCATGAACCTTGTTTCTTAAGCTACATAAATTAATGTGGGGTATTTTGGGCACTTTTCTTCTGGGATGCTTACTTGTTTTTATTGCTTTACTGGGAAGCTTAGCAGCAGTAGATGTGGTCATGTTCTTTATGTTAGTGCAGGGTGAGCTGCACACAGTGGCCTTCCTCCTCGGGCACACCGGCTCAGTGCTAACAGTATAAATCTGGTTCTTAGGCACATGATAGGATCAGCAGAGGCATTCAGGGCAGTTAGAGGGACATACATTAGGTTACTTATATTGTGTCTACCGATGCCCCTGGTGTAATGTACATTTGCTGAAGCATTTTGACAACTCTGCGTCACAACGGTAGGGATTAGCTGAGCTGGGCTTGGGTCATTGCTAAGTTGATCAGAATTGATCAGCATTGACCAGCATTGAGAAAATACCAAATGACTGCTTACTCTCTTTCTGTTTAGTGCCCCAGAGAAGTTTGTGTTTGGTGATTTTCAGATTATTCTTTTTTTTATGGACACTGTTCTGTTTATTTGTTTTCTGATAAATGTTTTTCAAATGTTTTACTTTGATTGAACAATAAAACATTATGTGATTTCTGAGAATTGTGTCACAATACTGGTTACGCAACTGATGATGACCACCTTTCTCCCCCATGGGTAGGGGATGGCTAAGTTAGCATGGTGCACTGATGAGACTTGAAGTACTCTAATGTCTTGGCAGTGGCTTAGAGTGGAGTGGAGGGGTCGAGATGTCGAGGAGAGGTAGTGGGAGGGAGTGGTGGTGGCGTAGTAAGTTATGTCCTGTGTTTGTGTGGAGAAAAAAGTGTTTGATAAACACACACCATCCTAAAATATCCCACAGCCCAGCATGTCACACACACACGTGCACACACACACACACACACACACACACACACACACACACACACACACACACACACACACACACACAAACGATTCAAGCAGCACACAGCCAATTGATTTACACATATTGAAGTGGATTTAACAAGTTACATCAATAAGGGATCATAGCTTTTACCTGGATTCACCTGGTCAGTCTATTTCATGGAAAGAGCAGGTGTCCTTAATGTTTTGTATACTCAGTGTATGTGAAAACAATTTCTTAGACGCATACTTTCCGATTTCCCAAACTCACTTCCTTGTTTCTCCCATTACTTGCGATGCTCACACTTTGAAATCCACAAAGAGGGGGAGGTGCTAGATGGTGATGGACTGAGAGATCAGCCAAATAAAAAGGGTGGCTGTTATCGCCACTCCTGCCATAGACTGCCATTCAAGTCCCTTTCTGAGGGGACTCAGAAAACAGACGTGAGAGCCGGCTGGTGGAGGAACAATACAAATACCCAACCCCACCTGCCCAAACACACACACAACCCAACACTGGTAATCAAAGCCTATTACATAACCCAACAATGGCAATCAAGCCTAATACACATCCCAACACTGGTAATCAAAGCCTATTACATAACCCAACAAAGGCAATCAAGCCTAATACACAACCCAACACTGTCAATCAAAGCCTAATACATAACACAACACTGGCAATCAAAGCCTAGTACATAACACAACACTGAGCAATTATGCATGATGGCAATCCATCTCTTTCTCACCCCCTCGCCCTCTCCGTCTCAACCCCCTCTCTCCCCCTCACCTCCATCCATCCATCCACCTCTTTCTCACTGTCCTCTGGCAGGTAGCCTAGCGGTTAAGAGCATTGGGTCTGTAACCAAAAGGTTGCTGGTTTGAATCCCAGAGCCGACTAGGTGAAAAATCAGTCGATGTGCCCTTGAGCAAGGCACTTAACCCTAGTTGCTCTGAATGAGAATGTCTGCTAAATGATGTAAATAAAGGCCCTAGTCTAACCTGAGTGTTACCCATTATTCAATAAGCTGCACTTAATATGTTTTCGCCCATCAAGAGGGAAAGGCATTTGCGGAAGGTTAAAGCGTTGAAGACAAAATAGCCCCTGTGATGACTGCAATTATGTAATTTTCACTCTGACACTACACAAAGAAAGTAAAGTCTAGATTGTTTGGAGAATTAGCCTGCCAGCGTGACACGCCAATAACGAGCAGGGCAGCAAGCCACGCCGGAGAGGCCCAGATTGTTTTGTTGCTTGGAGCCCATTTTCTCTTAGCCTCATGGTTCTCTTAAGAGACAGATAGTCTGTGTTATTAGTGGAAGGGCTAGAAGCACTGTTTAAGAATGCTGGGCCAGAATGCGGACTCACTTCACTCATCACTAAAAAGGCAGAGATAAAGGAGGGGAGGGAGGGAGAGAGGACGGAGGGAGGGGGGAGAGAGGACGGAGGGAGGGGGGAGAGAGGACGGAGGGAGGGGGGAGAGAGAGAGGAGGGAGAGGAATGTGTGTTTGTGTAAGGCAGAAAAGTATAAGGAAAGTTCAGCTGCACAAAATAACATGTTTTCCTTTTTGTGTTTAAATCTACCCATCACCCCCCCTCTCTTCTCTCTCTCTCGCTCTCTCTCTCTCTCTCTCTCTCTCTCTCTCTCTCTCTCTGTCTCTCTCTCTATCTCTGTCTCCCTCTCTCTCTCTCTCTCTCTCTCTCTCTCTCTCTCTCTCTCTCTCTCTCTCTCTCTCTGTCTCTCTCTCTATCTCTGTCTCCCTCTCTCTCTGTCTCTCTCTGTCTCTCTCTCTCTCTCTCTCTCTCTGTCTCTGTCTCTCTCTCTCTCTCTGTCTCTGTCTCCCTCTCTCTCTCTGTCTCTCTCTCTCGTTCTCTTTTTCTTGCCACCTCCCCCTTTCTTTTCTCTTTTCTTTTATTTTCCATTCGTTCTCTCTAGAGGCCTGACCAGCTGAGGTCTTGGCTGATGCAGGTGTGTACGGATTTTCTTCACAAAGAACTAATATCACCTCAGCTGCTTCCTCTTTCTAACTTCTATTAACCTCCACCACCTCTGCCTGACCCATCCTTCCCAGTGCAGTAGCTACCAACAATATTGTTTACACACATATCTTACTGGTGTACCTAGGTGTGTGTATGGCCTAGGCTAGAGCCAAAACAGTCCCCACCCACTCTAAGCCACTAATAGGCCTGTCAATCACATTACAGTCACACCTGTCAATCACGTTATTATACCACAGTGGGTTCAGTGGTATCTGAAGGTTGTTGATAGATTCCTATTACTCCTTTGGAAGAAGGAAATAAGAAAAGGAAAGAGTGAAACCCACAAGGCGAGCGATAAATGTGAAAAGGACAGAGTGAAACCCACAAGACGAGCGATAAATGTGAAAAGGACAGAGTGAAACCCACAAGGCCAGCAATAAATGAGAAAAGGACAGAATGAAACCCACAAGGACAGCGATAAATTAGAAAAGGACAGAGTGAAACCCACAAGGCTAGCGATAAATGTGAAAAGGACAGAGTGAAACCAACAAGGCGAGTGATAAATGAGGAAAGGACAGAGTGAAACCCACAAGGCGAGCGATAAATGTGAAAAGGACAGAGTGAAACCCACAAGACGAGCGATAAATGTGAAAAGGACAGAGTGAAACCCACAAGGCCAGCAATAAATGAGAAAAGGACAGAGTGAAACCCAGAAGGCCAGTGATGAATGAGAAAAGGAGAGAGAGACCAGAAGAGTGAAACAGGGAGGCAAGGAAAGCCCTGCTGGGCAGAGTTCATTAAAATTCCCATCTCCTCACCAGCAGGAGTCCCAACTAGCAGCACTCCAAAGGCCCACAGGGCAGAGGGCTGTGTATGTGTTTGGTTGTATGATGTAGCACAGTCGAGTGCCTCCTCCACTTCCTCATCTTCATCTTCCTCCTCTCTTAGATGAAGATCTTCACTGTAAACAGAGCATAGAAATAGGTTTACACCCAATCATCCATGAAGCCCTTTCCATCACTCCACACCTTCTTCCCTCTCCTTCCATCACTCGCTCTCCCCTCCCCTCTCTCTCTATTCTCCATCACTCCACACCTTCTTCCCTCTACCTCATCTCTCTTCTCTTCCTCCCTCTCTCTCTATCTTCCATCACTCCACACCTTCTTCCCTCTCCCTCCATCACTCTTCTCCTCCTCCCTCTCCCTCTCCCTCTATCCTCCATACATTCTTCCCTCTCCCTCCATCACTCTTCTCCTCCTCCCTCTCCCTCTATCCTCTATCCTCCACATCTCCTTGTCTCGCCAATCGTCTTCACTCGTTCCTCAACCCGCTCAAAGAAAAGCCAGGATTTAAAAAGCTTTTGTGCTTCAAACTGTTTTTCTTCCATTACAAAATGAGGCCAAAGCAATTAACCTGTTTCATACTATTCATCTCCTCCCAAAAAACAAAACAAGTCAATTTGTCCCCAGCAACAGGGACCTCGGTTTATTAGTTCCATGCAAACTGAGTTTGCTAAAAAAAAAAAAGGTGTCTTATAGCCAATGTTCCAATTAGCCGAATGCCATCTTAAATCTTAATGGGCACCGAAAATGTGGCTTCATTAGCTATGCAAATGAGTTGAGCGCTGTGTGTGTGTGTGTGTGCGTAATGACTAAAGCGCTATAATAAAACAGACAACATAAATAAACAGGTTTAACAGAGGGGAACCGTTTCTTCAGCGCTCTAAACCTACCAGTTCCCCCGCTGGGCTAAACAAGGAGCTACAACAACGCTTCTGAAACACTTAACAACAAGAAGCAGAACGTACATATGCAAAGTGGCCGCGTTAGAAAGAGGATTCTACAGTATGTTTATGTTTAGGTGTTTGGAGTTTGGCCAGAGAGTGGAGAATTATCACAAGCTGTGCTGATGGTCCTCTGTAGCTCAACTGGTAGAGCATGGCGCTTGTAACGCCAGGGTAGTGGGTTCGATCCATGGGACCACCCATACGCAAAAATGTATGCATGCATGACTGTAAGTCGCTTTGGATAAAAGCGTATGCTAAATGGCATATTATTGATGTGATGACGGTGGTGAGATTTGTAACAGCTGTTTGTTGAGGTTCCAAGTGAGAGAATAAATGAAAGTGATGAGTGCTGATGAGTGGATCGAGGCAAAGATGAACGGAGCAAAGTACAGAGATCCTTGATGAAAACCTGTTCCAGAGTGCTAAGGACCTCAGACTGGGGCGAAGGTTCACCTTCCAACAGGACAACGACCCTAAGCACACAGCCAAGACAACGCATGAGTGGCTTCGGGACAAGTCTCTGAATGTCCTTGAGTGGCCCAGCCAGAGCCCGGACTGGAACCCGATCGAACATCTCTGGAGGGACCTGAAAATAGCTGTGCAGCAACGCTCCCCATCCAACCAGACAGAGCTTGAGAGGATCTGCAGGGAGGAATGGGAGCAACTCCCCAAATACAGGTGTGCCAAGCTTGTAGCGTCATACCCAAGAAGACTCAAGGCTGTAATCGCTGCCAAAGGTGCAACAACAAAGTACTGAGTAAAGGGTCTGAATACTTATGTAAATGTGCTATTTCAGTGGTTGTTCTTTGTTTTCTTTGCAAACATTTCTACAAACCTGTTTATACATTGTCATAATGGGATATTGTGTGTAGATTGATGAGATTAGTATTTTTTGTAATCAATTTTAGAATAAGGCTGTAGCGTAACAAAATGTGAAAATGTGGCTTTGTGATGGCCACTCCAATACCTTGACTTTGTTGTCCTGAAGCCATTTTGCCACAACTTTGGAAGTATGCTTGGGGTCATTGTCCATTTGGAAGACCAATTTGCGACCAGGCTTTATCTTCCTGACTGATGTCTTGAGATGTTGCTTCAATATATCCACATAATTTTCCTTCCTCATGATGCCATCTATTTTGTGAAGTGCACCAGTCCCTCCTGCAGCAAAGCACCCCCACAGCATGATGCTGCCACCCCCGTGCTTCACGGTTGGGATGGTGTTATTCGGCTTGCAAGCCTTCCCCTTTTTCCTCCAAACATAACGATGGTCATTATGGGCAAGCAGTTATATTTTTGTTTCATCAGACCAGAGGACATTTCTCCAAAAAGTACGGTCTTTGTCCCCATGTGCAGGGGCAAACCGTAATCTGCCTTTTTTATGGCTGTTTTGGAGCAGTTGCTTCTTCCTTGCTGAGCGGCCTTTCAGGTTATGTCGATATAGGACTCGTTTTACTGTAGATATTGTCACGATCGTCTAACAGAGATGAGGACCAAGGCGCAGCGTTGCAGGCAAACATACTCTTTATTAGAGACACGATCCAAACGATAACGTGACAGTTCACGGTCTAACACAACAGACTAGAAACAAGATCCCACAAACTCTGTGGGGAAACAGGCTGCTAAAGTATGGTTCTCAATCAGAGACAACAAGCAACAGCTGAATCACGTTGCCTCTGATTGAGAACCACACTGGCCAACATAGACAAACAATACTAGAATGTGAAACCTAGAACAAAACACATATACTTTACACACCCTGGCTCAACATATTAGAGTCCCCAGAGCCAGGGCGTGACAGTACCCCTCCCTAAAGGCGCGGACTCCGACCGTGCCCACCAAATACCACAGGGGAGGGACCGGGTGGGCACTCCGCTTAGGCGGCGGATCCGGCTCCGGGCCTGATCCCCGCTCCCTCTTCAACCCCCCAAAGTACACCTGGTCCGGTCTGGCCCCGCTGGCCGGAGCTGGACTGCACACTGATGGAGCGGATTGCTCTAGCTCCGGCGTGAAGCATCTGACCGGTGCCGGACCAGCCACCAGTGGAACAGGCACGGGCCGTGCCGGACTGACGACGCACACCACTGGCTTGGTGTGGGGAGCAGGAGCGGGCCGAGCCGGCCTGACGAAACGCACCACTGACTTGGTGCGGGGAGCAGGAGCGGGCCGGACCGGGCTGACGAAGCGCACCACTGACTTGGTGCGGGGAGCAGGAACGGGCCGAGTCGGGCTGACGAAACGCACCACTGACTTGGTGCGGGGAGCAGGAGCGGGCCGAGCCGGGCTGACGAAACGCACCACTGACTTGGTGCGGGGAGCAGGAGCGGGCCGGACCGGGCTGACGAAACGCACCACTGACTTGGTGCGGGGAGCAGGAACGGGCCGAGCCGGGCTGACGAAACGCACCACTGACTTGGTGCGGGGAGCAGGAGCGGGCCGGACCGGGCTGACGAAGCGCACCACAGGCTTGGTGCGGGGAGCAGGAACAGGCCGGGCCGAGCTGGCGACGCACACCGTAGACTTGGTGCGAGTGGCAGGAACAGGCCGGACCGTACTGGGAACACACACCACTGGCCCTACGTGGGGATCAGGAACAGGCCGGACCGGACTGGCAACACACCCCAGTACCTCTCGCCGTGCCTCTACACCTTCCATCCCCTCTTCGACCAGTGGCCCCCGTAACCTGGCGGCCTCCTCTGCCAACCCGCTGGGCCGCTCTATCGCGGCCTCCTGCTGCCCCGACGTCGTGAGCCCCCCCCTAAAAATCTTCTGGGAGCCAGGCCTCTATGGTTCTCGCCCAACTCTCGCTCTTCTGCTTCCAATTCCCGCCATTCAGCTCCTCATTCGGCTTGACCCAGTCGAAGCTCTTCCTCCACTGTTCCCAAGTCCACCCTCTCTGCTCCTCACTAGGCTGCTTGGTCCAGTTCTGGTGGGATCTTCTGTCACGATCGTCTAACAGAGATGAGGACCAAGGCGCAGCGTTGCAGGCAAACATACTCTTTATTAGAGACACGATTCAAACGATAACGTGACAGTTCACGGTCTAACACAACAGACTAGAAACAAGATCCCACAAACTCTGTGGGGAAACAGGCTGCTAAAGTATGGTTCTCAATCAGAGACAACAAGCAACAGCTGAATCACGTTGCCTCTGATTGAGAACCACACTGGCCAACATAGACAAACAATACTAGAATGTGAAACCTAGAACAAAACACATATACTTTACACACCCTGGCTCAACATATTAGAGTCCCCAGAGCCAGGGCGTGACAGATATAGATACTTTTGTACCTGTTTCCTCCAGCATCTTCACAAGGTCCTTTGCTGTTGTTCTGGGATTGATTTGCACTTTTCACACCAAAGTACATTCATCTCTAGGAGACAGAACGCGTCTCCTTCCTGAGCGGTTTGAGGGCTGTGTGGTCCCATGGTGTTTATACTTGCATACTATTGTTTGTACAGATGAACGTGGTACCTTCAGGCATTTGGAAATTGCTCCCAGGGATGATCCAGACTTGTTGAGGTCTACACATTTTTTTCTGAGGTCTTGGCTGATTTCTTTTGATTTTCCCATGATGTCAAGCAAAGAGGCACTGAGTTTGAAGGTAGGCCTTGAAATACATCCACAGGTACACCTCCAATTGACTCAAATGCCTATCAGAAGCTTCTAAAGCCATGACATCATTTTTTTGAATTTTCCAAGCTGTTTAAAGGCACTGTCAACTTAGTGTATGTAAACTTCTGACCCACTGGCATTGGGATACAGTGAATTATAAGTGAAATAATCTGTCTATAAACAATTGTTGGAAAAATTACTTGTGTCATGCACAAAGTAGATGTCCTAACCGACTTGCCAAAACTATAGTTTGTTAACAAGAAATTTGTGGAGTGGTTGAAAAATGAGTTTTAATGACTCCAACCTAAGTGTATGTAAACTTCCGACTTCAACTGTACCTAAATGCCTTATATCATATGATACTGTAAAGTCAGACTGTCAGAAGCGACGTGTATGTGGTGAGTGAAGTCAAGCGCAGGACACAGAGATACTAGCAGACGTACTTTACTAATAGTAAAGAACAAACAAAAACCTCTGAACCGGGAGGAAAAACACAACACACGTAATACGACAAGAGCGATGCAGATACCGCCTAGACACAAACAATAACACACAAATACCAAACGTGAGACATGGGTAAATATAGGATCTACAATCAAACATAATAGACAACAGGTGTAACCACTCAAGACAGAACAAGACAAACACCGAAACATCGATCAGCAGTAGCTAGTACTCCGGGGACGACGAACGCCGAAGCCTGCCCGAGCAAGGAGGAGGAGCAGCCTCGGCAGAATCCGTGACAGTACCCCCCCCCCTTGACGCGCGGCTCCAGCCGTGCGCCGACCCCGGCCTCGGGGACGGCCAGGAGGACGCGGAGCAGGGCGAGTCGGATGACTCCGGTGGAACTCCGTCAAGAGGGAGGGATCTAGGATGTCCCTCAGCACCGTTCCTCCGGACCGTACCCCTCCCACTCCACGAGATACTGCAGACCCCCCATCCGACGTCTCGAATCCACGATGGAACGGACTGAGTACGCCGGAGCCCCTTCGATGTCTAGTGGGGGCGGAGGAGCCTCTCGCATCTCATTCTCCTGGAGTGGACCAGCTACCACCGGCCTGAGGAGAGACACATGGAACGAGGGGTTAATGCGGTAATTTATGGGCAGTTGTAACCTATAACATACCTCGTTCAATCTCCTCAGGACTTTAAATGGCCCCACAAACCTCCGACCCAGCTTCCGGCAGGCGAAGATGCAGGTTTCGAGTCGAGAGCCAGACCCGATCTCCAGGTGCATAAACGGGACCCTCACTGCGGTGGCGATCGGCGCTCGCCTTCTGCCTACTGATAGCCCGCTGCAGATGGACATGCGCAGCGTTCCATGTCTCCTCCGAGCGCCGAAACCACTCATCCACCGCAGCAGCCTCGATCTGGCTCTGATGCCAGAACCGGCTGATACCCCAACACACACTGAAAAGGAGTAAGATTAGTGGAGGAGTGGCGAAGTGAGTTTTGTGCTATCTCTGCCCAGGGGATATACCCCGACCACTCCTCCTGCCGGTCCTGGCAATAGGACCTCAGAAACCTACCCACCTCCTGGTTTACTCTCTCCACCTGCCCATTACTCTCAGGGTGAAAACCCGAGGTAAGGCTAATCGAGACCCCCAAACGTTCCATAAACGCCCTCCAGACTCTAGAGGTGAACTGGGGACCCCGATCAGACACTATATCCTCAGGCACCCCGTAGTGCCGGAAGACGTGGGTAAACAAGGCGTCGGCCGTCTGTAGGGCTGTAGGGAGACCTGGCATTGGAATGAGACGGCAGGCCTTAGAAAACCGATCCACAACGACCAAGATCGTGGTATTCCCCTGGGAGGGGGGAAGGTCCGTGACAAAGTCCACCGATAGGTGAGACCACGGCCGTTGTAGAACGGGTAGAGGTTGTAACTTCCCTCTGGGCAGGTGTCTAGGCGCCTTACACTGAGCGCACACTGAACAGGAAGAAACGTAAACCCTCACGTCCTTAGCCAAGGTGGGCCACCAGTACTTCCCGCTAAGGCAGTGCACCGTTCGACCAATACCCGGATGACCAGAGGAGGGTGACGTGTGAGCCCAATATATCAGTCGATCACGGATCTTGAGCGGCACGTACTTCCGCCCCTCTGGACACTCAGGAGGAGTAGGGTCTGTACGTAACGCCCGCTCGATCTCCGCATCGACCTCCCACACCACCGGTGCCACTAGACAAGACTCCGGAAGTATGGGAGTGGGCTCAATGGACCTCTCCTCTGTGTCATATCGCCGGGACAGGGCATCTGCCTTCATGTTCTGTGACCCTGGTATATACGTGAACTTAAATACAAACCAGGCAAGAAACATGGCCCACCTAGCCTGACGAGGGTTCAGTCTCCTCGCTGCCCGGATGTACTCCAGGTTACGATAGTCAGTCAGAATGAGGAAAGGGTGTTTAGCCCCCTCAAGCCAATGCCTCCACACCTTCAGGGCTTGAACCACCGCTAGCAGCTCCCTGTCCCCCACGTCATAATTACGTTCCGCCGGACTGAGCTTCTTAGAATAAAAGGCACAGGGACAGAGTTTAGGAGGTGTGCCCGAGCGTTGAGACAGTACAGCACCAATCCCCGCCTCGGACGCATCCATCTCAACTTGGAACGCCAAAGAGGGGTCCGGATGTGCCAGCACCGGAACCGAGGTGAACAGGTCCTTCAGATGTCTAAACGCCCTGTACGCCTCAGCCGACCACTGCAAACGCACCGGGCCCCCCTTTAGCAGGGAGGTGATGGGAGCTGCTACCTGTCCAAAACCCCGGATAAACCTCCGGTAGTAATTGGCAAAACCCAAAAACTGCTGCACCTCCTTAACCGTGGTGAAAGTCTGCCAATTACGCACGGCTGAAACGCGGTCAATCTCCATCTCCACCCCTGACGCGGACAACCGATGTCCCAGGAAGGAGATGGACTCCTGGAAAAACAGGAATTTCTCCGCCTTCACATACAAGTCATGCTCCAACAGCCTACCCAACACCCGACGCACCAGGGACACATACTCGGCTCGTGTAGCGGAGTATATTAGAATGTCATCAATATACACCACTACACCCTGTCCATGCAAATCCCGGAAAATCTCGTCCACAAATGATTGGAAGACTGAAGGAGCATTCATTAACCCGTATGGCATGACAAGATACTCATAGTGACCCGAGGTGGTACTAAATGCTGTTTTCCATTCATCTCCCTCCCTAATTCGCACCAGGTTGTAAGTGCTCCTGAGATCCAATTTTGTGAAGAATCGCGCCCCGTGTAATGACTCCGTCATCAGAGGGAGAGGATAACTGTATTTAATGGTAATCTGATTGAGACCACGGTAATCAATACACGGGCGCAAACCCCCATCCTTCTTCTTCACAAAAAAGAAACTCAAGGACGCAGGAGAAGTGGATGGCCGTATGTATCCCTGTCCCAGAGATTCGGTGACGTATGTCTCCATAGCCGCCGTCTCCTCCTGAGACAGAGGATACACATGACTACGTGGAAGTGCAGCGCCTGCCTGGAGGTCTATCGCACAATCCCCCTGTCTATGAGGTGGTAATTGACTCTTCTTACTGAAGACGATTGCCAAATCTGTATACTCAGGAGGAATGTGCAGTGCGGGCATTTGGTTCGGACTTTCCACCGTTGTTGCCCCTACGGAAACACCTATACACCGCCCGACACACTGATCAGACCATTCCCTGAGAGCCCTCTGTTGCCATGAAATATTGGGGTCATGAGATATTAACCAGGGAAGCCCCAACACCACGGGAAACGCAGGAGAGTCAATCAAATACAACTGTATAATCTCCTCATGACCCCCCTGCGTCTTCATCTTAAGTGGCGCTGTGACCTCCCTAATCAATCCCGACCCAAAAGGGCGGCTGTCTAGGGCATGGATGGGGAAGGGCACATCAACTGGTATAAGGGGAATCCCTAACTTATACGACAAACTGCGATCAATAAAATTCCCAGCTGCGCCTGAATCGACTAGCGCCTTATGCTGGGAGTGAGGAGAAACCTCGGGAAACACAACTTGGATACACATGTGTACAACAGAGAGCTCTGGGTGAGTGGGGCGCTTACTCACCTGGAATGACTCATCAAATCAAATCAAATCAAATCAAATTTTATTGGTCACATGCGCCGAATACAACAGGTGCAGACATTACAGTGAAATGCTTACTTACAGCCCTTAACCAACAGTGCATTTATTTTAAACAAAAAAGTAAGAATAAAACAACAACAAAAAAGTGTTGAGAAAAAAAGAGCAGAAGTAAAAATAAAGTGACAGTAGGGAGGCTATATATACAATAGAATAAAGTGACAGTAGGGAGGCTATATATTTAGGGGGGTACCGTTGCATAGTCAATGTGCGGGGGCACCGGCTAGTTGAGGTAGTTGAGGTAATATGTACATGTGGGTAGAGTTAAAGTGACTATGCATAAATACTTAACAGAGTAGCAGCAGCGTAAAAAGGATGGGGTGGGGGGGGCAGTGCAAATAGTCCGGGTAGCCATGATTAGCTGTTCAGGAGTCTTATGGCTTGGGGGTAGAAGCTGTTGAGAAGTCTTTTGGACCTAGACTTGGCACTCCGGTACCGCTTGCCGTGCGGTAGCAGAGAGAACAGTCTATGACTAGGGTGACTGGAGTCTTTGACAATTTTGAGGGCCTTCCTCTGACACCGCCTGGTATAGAGGTCCTGGATGGCAGGGAGCTTTGCCCCAGTGATGTACTGGGCCGTACGCACTACCCTCTGTAGTGCCTTGCGGTCAGAGGCCAAGCAGTTGCCATACCAGGCGGTGATGCAACCAGTCAGGATGCTCTCGATGGTGCAGCTGTAGAATTTTTTGAGGATCTGAGGACCCATGCCAAATCTTTTTAGTCTCCTGAGGGGGAATAGGCTTTGTCGTGCCCTCTTCACGACTGTCTTGGTGTGTTTGGACCATGATAGTTCGTTGGTGATGTGGACACCAAGGAACTTGAAGCACTCAACCTGTTCCACTACAGCCCCGTCGATGAGAATGGGGGCGTGCTCAGTCCTCTTTTTTTTTCCTGTAGTCCACGATCAGCACCTTTGTCTTGGTCACGTTGAGGGAGAGGTTGTTGTCCTGGCACCACACGGCCAGATCTCTGACCTCCTCCCTATAGGCTGTCTCATCGTTGTCGGTGATCAGGCCTACCACTGTTGTGTCGTCGGCAAACTTAATGATGGTGTTGGAGTCGTGCCTGGCCATGCAGTCATGGGTGAACAGAGAGTACAGGAGGGGACTGAGCACGCACCCCTGAGGGGCCCCCGTGTTGAGGATCAGTGTGGCAGATGTGTTGTTACCTACCCTTACCACCTGGGGGCGGCCCGTCAGGAAGTCCAGGATCCAGTTGCAGAGGGAGGTGTTTAGTCCCAGGATCCTTAGCTTAGTGATGAGCTTTGAGGGCACTATGGTGTTGAATGCTGAGCTGTAGTCAATGAATAGCATTCTCACGTAGGTGTTCCTCTTGTCCAGGTGGGAAAGGGCAGTGTGGAGTGCGATAGAGATTGCATCATCTGTGGATCTGTTGGGGCGGTATGCAAATTGGAGTGGGTCTAGGGTTTCTGGGATTATGCTGTTGATGTGAGCCATGACCAGTCTTTCAAAGCACTTCATGGCTACAGACGTCAGTGCTACGGGTCGGTAGTCATTTAGGCAGGTTATCTTAGAGTTCTTGGGCACGGGGACTATGGTGGTCTGCTTGAAACATGTTGGTATTACAGACTCAGTCAGGGACATGTTGAAAATGTCAGTGAAGACACTTGCCAGTTGGTCAGCACATGCTCGGAGTACACGTCCTGGTAATCCGTCTGGCCCTGCGGCCTTGTGAATGTTGACCTGCTTAAAAGTCTTACTCACATCGGCTACGGAGAGCGTGATCACATAGTCGTCCGGAACAGTGCGTGGCCTGCTGCCTCGATCCCTAGGAGACCCTCCCCAGCACCGAACCGCAGTGTGTCCTCTGCGGCCACAGTTGGTGCAGGGGACGGCCTCTCTCCTGGTCTCTCTCTTCTTCTCTCTAGCACCAGCACCCCCGAGCTCCATAGGGCTCGGCTCGGAGGTGCTGGGGGATGGAATAGACGGCCCCAGCTCCGGACGTCCGCGGGTAGCCAACAGGGTATCCAGACGAATCGACATGTCCACCAGCTGATCGAAACTTAGGTTGGTGTCCCTGCAGGCCAACTCTCGGCGAACGTCCTCCCTTAGGCTGCACCTATAGTGGTCGATGAGGGCCCTCTCATTCCATCCCGCATTGGCAGCCAGAGTCCCGGAAATCCAGTGCGAATTCCTGCGCGCTCCTCTTCCCCTGTCTGAGGTGGAACAGACGCTCCCCCGCCACTTTCCCCTCTGGGGGATGATCGAAAACCGCCCTGAAGCGGCGGGAGAACTCCGCATAACTGACTGTAGCGGCGTCTATTCCCCTCCACTCTGCGTTGGCCCACTCCAGTGCCTTGCCGGACAGACAGGAGATGAGGGCGGAAACGCTCTCGTATCCCGAGGGCGCCGTGTGGATGGTTGCCAGGTAGAGTTCTACTTGAAGCAGGAAACCCTGACACCCGGCCGCGGTGCCATCATAAGCCCTCGGGAGCGAGAGCCGAATCCCACTGGACTCCAGAGATGGAACGATGGGTATGGCTGATGGTGGTGGTATTGTTGGAGGAGGTGTGGGCAAACCTCCTCTCTCCCATCGGCTCAAGGTGTCCATCACCTCTTGCATGGTGGTGCCCAGTCTCTGGATCATGGCGTCTTGGTGGATTACGCGCTCCTCCAGTGATCCCGTTGGCACCGCTGATCCTGCTGACTCCATGTAGGTGTGTTATTCTGTCAGAAGCGACGTGTATGTGGTGAGTGAAGTCAAGCGCAGGACACAGAGATACTAGCAGACGTACTTTACTAATAGTAAAGAACAAACAAAAACCTCTGAACCGGGAGGAAAAACACAACACACGTAATACGACAAGAGCGATGCTGATACCGCCTAGACACAAACAATAACACACAAATACCAAACGTGAGACATGGGTAAATATAGGATCTACAATCAAACATAATAGACAACAGGTGTAACCACTCAAGACAGAACAAGACAAACACCGAAACATCGATCGGCAGTAGCTAGTACTCCGGGGACGACGATCGCCGAAGCCTGCCCGAGCAAGGAGGAGGAGCAGCCTCGGCAGAATCCGTGACACAGACACTTTTGGTCATTCATAAGGCAGAATGATGTAAACAGGAAATTATCACTCACAGCTAAAACAAAGAAACATTAAAGACGTAAAAAAATAAAACTACATGAAGTTTCAAAAACTCCAGCAATGCAATAACATTAAACATTACACAGGTCTGTGAATAGGGTATTTTGTCCATAAGCTGACGGACGAATGGTTATTTCCTCTCTTACTGCTGGAGGTACTGCATGTTGTTTCCAACCTTAAAGTAACAACAAAGAAAGTTAACAGGTCTGTTAGGAAATGCCTTTGTTGGATAAGGGCATTTCTGTGCTGCCCCAGAAACTCTAAATGGGAAGATGGGAAACTCCATTCAATTTGTATTATTATATTCCTCTTTCATTTACAAATCTCATGACGTGACTATGAGACATGGCTGTATATAGAGGGATTTGTATTTAGCTGAGCCTGCTAGCTAGCTAAATCTGAAGTCACCGAAGTTATTTGAAATCATGATTTAGGTATCTACAGTATATAATCTAACTCAACACTTAACTACTACAAACTAATTTAAATTACTATAAATAAAGGTTAACTAACTTGTTTATCGCTGTCCAGTGGCAGCACAAGTGGGGAATTTGATTTGCGAACTCATCACATGATCAGCGTCTCGTCAGCAACACTAAAAAAGTACTTCCTTTTTCTAAATTGTCTAAATACAATTCCCCCACGTAATAGTAGAAAAGTGTCAATTACCATTCATGATATATAAAAATAATTCTCTAAACATTAACAATGATTCATATTTATTCATATTTGGAATAGGTCAAATAAAAGCCCCCAATGCGAATCATTGTATATGGAATACATATTGGCTAAGAGCAAGGACTATTCTGGGTGCAGCAGTAAAATTATTGTAGGGAATATCTCAGTAGGGTCTGTAGAATTTATATATGGTGTCATTTCATGGAGATTTGAATAATACGGAGTGTTGCTGGCCTTTTACTCCTCCCATTCCATTGGCGGCCGAATCACATCAGATGTGAGTTTACAGCACTACAGAAAACCCGCTAATCAATCAACAGTGCTCACTCAAAAATTTAAGTCCCTTCAATTTTTCCCAGACCTCAAAAGTCAGTGGTTTAAGCATTGTTGTAAACACAGAAAATTCAATTCAGTTTTTTTTTTTCTTTAAAAAGTCAATAATTTTTTGGGGGGGTAAACCTGAAAAAATTGGGGAAATCTGAAATCTGGATTTTAAAAGGCCCTACGAATGTTTTTTGGTGTGAATGACTGCACGTTAGAATGTGTGTCATCCTGCAGCACAGAACGTTGGGGAAAGTTGAGGTCATTTCCAATATTGACTTTGCAACCAAGAGGGAGGCCACCTAGAAATGTTTCAGTGAAATAATATAATATATGCAATTTAGCAGACACTTTTATCCAAAGCGACTTACAGTCATGCGTGAATACATTTTTAAGAATGGGTGGTCCTGGGAATCAAACCCAATATCCTGGCATTGCAATGCTCTACCAAGATGCATGACAGTGTTATAATAAATGCTTTGTGAAGCCTCAATGTAATATGATTTATAAGGCCTTTATTAAGCGGTGCTTAATCATTTGACTTTTGTTTGACTGGCGTTACAAAGTTTGTATGATTCGACAATTTTATAATTGGGGTGCGCTCTGTGCGTCCTGAGTGCCCCCTGTGTCGAGAGCCTATACTGCTGAATTAATTGAGGAACATGATGACCAGTGTTGGGGAGTAGTAATTTAACTACATTTTGAAGTAGCTTGGTGGTAGTTGAACTAAATTCAAATCTAGGTAGTGTTTTCAGTATAGTTAATATATATATATATATATATTTGCCATGCAGTGGTGTAACTAACTACTGGAACTACACACTACTTTTTTTTGCAAAAATAAAATGTTGGTGAAGTAGGCAAGAATTTATTTTCTTTTTCGGCATCAGACCTGTCTAACTCTCACATTGTTTTGTTTCACATTTATTTTGTTTCAAGTGAGAGTTAGACAGGTCTGATGCCGAAAAATAAATAAATGATTGCCTACTTCACCAATATTTTATTTGTGCAAAAAAAGTAGTGTGTAGTTCCAGTAGTTAGCTACACCGCTGCATGGCAACAAAACAACAATACATTATGTTAACACATGACCCCAAAGTGATCTGTTCTTGCAATTTTTAGTGTATGACATTTCATTTCAGATTTACATATTATACTATTTCCCTAAGTAGTTTGTAAGTAGTTAACCACATTCTAAAAGTTACTTTAGTTAAGTAAACTATATTTTTCTTAAGGGCAGCTTTAGTGTAGCTTAACATCTTTCATTGTGAAGTAATTGGTAGCTTGTTAAACTATATTTTCAGAGTAGCTTCCCCAACACGGATGATAATGCTCATAATTTATTAATGGCCTGTTTCATAATTCACAGCAATGTCAATGGCCATCAAGATAGTTACTCCATCATGACTAAATATCAGTTTAATTTGCTCTGAAATCTTTACATAGTGGTGCAGCCAAGCTGACAAGGTGGTGCAGAGCCCTTCTTACTTGGGGAGAACCCTGGCATAGTGACCATATCTTGGTTTTAAACGCTTTAAATGGGCACTTTCAAATTTTGTGGTTTCCCGGGACTCTCGGGATAAATATGAATTATTCCCGGTATTGAAACTTGTTCGATTTTCAGGGAAATATTAATTCCTAGTCCGCATCATCCTCTGTAGCGCTTTGCGGTCGAAGGTGGTGCATTTGCCATACCAAGCGGTGATGCAGCCAGTCAAGATGCTCTCGATGGTGCTTTTAGAGGATCCGAGGGCCCATCCCAAATCTTTTCAGCCTCCTGAGGGGGAAGAGGCGCTGTCATGCTTCACGACTGTGCAGGTGTGTGTGGACCATGTTAAATCCTCAGTGATATGGATGCCAAGGAACCTTAAGCTCTCGACCCACTCTATGACAGCCCCGTCGATGATGGTGTTGATGTGTGTGGGGACCAGCCTTTCAAAACACTTCATAATTACAGATGTGAGTGCTACAGGGCAATAGTCATTTAGGCAGATTACCTTGGAGTTCGTGGGAACAGGGACAATGGTGGTCAGCTTGAAACATGTTGAGATTACAGACAGGGACAAGGATAGATTAAAAATGTCTGTGAAGACACTTGCCAGCTAGTCTGCACATGCTTTGAAAACACACCCTGGTATTCCGTCTGGCCCAGCGGCCTTGCGAGTGTTAACCTGTTTAAAAGTTTTACTCACATCGGCCACAGAGAGTGAGATCACACAGTCATCTGTAACAACAGGGGATTTAACTCAAGACTCAGTGTTGTATTCCTCGAAGCGAGTATAAAATGCATTTATCTTGTTTGGGAATTCTGCATCACTGGGCATCTCACGGCTGGGTTTCCCTTTGTAATCCATTATTGTCTGCCACATACGACGAGTGTTGGAGCCGGTGTAATAGGATTCCATCTTCCTCCTATATTGCCCTTTTGTATGTTTGATGTGTCGTCGGAGGTCGTAGCAGGCTGTCTTGTATGTGTCCATGTCCATGTCCCGTTTCTTGTAAGTGGTAGCTCTAGCCCAGCATGGATATTGCCTGTAATCCATGGTTTTTGGTTTGGATACTTTCTTATAGTCACTGTGGGGACAACGTTGTCTATGCAGTCAATGATGAAGCCTGTGACTGATGTGGTAAACTCCTCAATGCTATCGGATGAATCCCGGAACATATCCCAGTCTGTACTAGCAAAACAGTCTTGTAGCCACGCGTCTGCTTCATCCAACCACTTCCGTATTGAGCGTGTAACTGGTACTCACTTTTAGAGCTTTTTTTTTTGTAAACAGGAAGCAGGAGAATAGAGTCAGCATCAGAATTACTGAAGGGAGGACGAGGAAGGGCTTATATGCTTTTCTGTGGGTAGAATAAAAGTGGTCTAGAGTTTTAGTGCCACTAGTGGCGCCGGAGACAGGTTGGTAAAAGTGAGGTAGAACTATTTTAAGTGTCCCAGCGTTTACGTCTCCATACAGTTCATTGAGTGCCAAAGTGTTGTTGGCTTGTGGAGGGACTTATACAGTCTGTGATGATTACGGATGAAAACTCTCTTGGTAGATAAAAGGGTCTGCAGCTTACCATGAGGTATTCTATATCATGTGAGCAAAAGCTAGAGATTTCCTTCACACTGGAAGCAGCGCACCAGTTGTTGTTTATGAAGAGACACAGCCCTCCCCCTTTGGACTTGCCCTAGGCCGCCTTCGTCCGATCGTGCCGCTGCATGGAGAAACCACTGAGTCCTACCTACATAGAGTAATCCAGCTACGTCTCTGCAAGGCATATACTATTGCAGCTTTTCAAGTCTCTCAGATAGGAGACTCTCGAACAAAGCTCATCCATCTCATTCTTGAGTGACTGGACATTAGCCAATAGAACGGAGGTGAGTGCCGGTCGATATTCTCTTCGTCTCAATCTCACCAGGATGCCGCCAAGTCTCCCGCGTCTACGCCTGCAGCATTTTGGCCCATGAAAGAAAGGAATGGGGTCCGATGTGAACAAGTGAACAGCTGAGTCGGATTTGAAGTCGAAATTGGGGTTAGTAACTGTCGATCTGATGTCCAGAAGTGCTTAGCGGTCACATGATAAAAGTTCAACTTTCTGTAAAAACGTACAGTTGAAGTCGGAAGTTTACATACAGTTAGGTTGGAGTCATTAAAACTCGTTTTTCAACCACTCCACAAATTTCTTGTTAACAAACTATAGTTTAGGACATCTACTTTGTGCATGACACAAGTCATTTTTCCAACAATTGTTTACAGACAGATTATTTCACTTATAATTCACTGTATCACAATTCCAGTGGGTCAGAAGTTTACATACACTAAGTTGACTGTGCCTTTAAACAGCTTGGAAAATTCCAGAAAATGATGTCATGTCTTTAGAAGCTTCTGACAGGCTAATTGACATAATTTGAGTCAATTGGAGGTGTACCTGTGGATGTATTTCAAGGCCTACCTTCAAACTCAGTGCCTCTTTGCTTGACATCATGGGAAAATCCAAAGAAATCAGCCAAGACCTCAGAATTTTTTTTTGGACCAAATTCCAAATACCTGAAGGGACCATGTTCATCTGTACAAACAATAGTACGCAAGTATAAACATCATGGGACCACACAGCCGTCATACCGCTCAGGAAGTAGACGCGTTCTGTCTCCTAGAGATGAACGTACTTTGGTGTGAAAAGTGCAAATCAATCCCAGAACAACAGCAAAGGACCTTGTGAAGATGCTGGAGGAAACAGGTACAAAAGTATCTATATCCACAGTAAAACAAGTCCTATATCAACATAACCTGAAAGGCCGCTCAGCAAGGAAGAAGCCACTGCTCCAAAACCGCCATAAAAAAGCCAGACTACAGTTTGCAACTGCACATGGGGACAAAGATCGAACTTTTTGGAGAAATGTCCTCTGGTCTGATGAAACAAAAATAGAACTGTTTGCCCATAATGACCATTGTTATGTTTGGAGGAAAAAGGAGGTCGCTTGCAAGCCGAAGAACACCATCCCAACCGTGAAGCACGGGGGTGCACTTCACAAAATAGATGGCATCATGAGGAAGGAAAATGATGTGGATATATTGAAGCAACATCTCAAGACATCAGTCAGGAAGTTAAAGCTTGGTTGCAAATGGGTCTTCCAAATGGACATTGACCCCAAGCATACTTCCAAAGTTGTGGCAAAATTGCTTAAGGACAACAAAGTAAAGGTATTGGAGTGGCCATCACTGTCACTGTTGATGTGGGTGCGTTGAGAGGAGTCAGACGCAGGACGCATAAGCTAAGTTAAACAAGACTTTACTAAATGTACAACCAGTACAAAATAAAGTACCTCTAACGAGGAGGCAAAACGACAACGCAACACAGTGCGTTACAATAACAATTCCAGAGTACTGCACAGGATACCACCAACAGACAGGAAATAAAATAACACACAACTAACGAAAACAACTACAGGAAACTTATAAGGCACATAATCAAGACCAAACGGACACAGGTGTAACAGACAGACCAAACCAAACGAACATCGAAACATTCAACGGTGGCAGCTAGTACTCCGGGGACGACGAACGCCGAAGCCTGCCCGAACAAGGAGGAGGAGCAGCCTCGGCAGATTCCGTGACAGTACCCCCCCTTGACGCGCGGCTCCAGCCGTACGCCGACCCCGGCCTCGGGGACGGCCAGGAGGACGCGGACCCGGGCGCGTGGGATGACCACGGTGGAACTCAGTCAGGAGGGATGGATCTAGGATGTCCCTCCTTGGCACCCAGCACCGTTCCTCCGGGCCGTACCCCTCCCACTCCACGAGATACTGGAGACCTCTCATCCGGCGTCTCGAGTCCAAGATGGTCCGGACCCTGTACGCCGGAGCCCCCTCGATGTCCAATGGGGGCGGAGGGGTCTCTCCTATCTCATCTTCTTGGAGTGGACCAGCTACCACCGGCCTGAGAAGAGACACATGGAACGAGGGGTTAATATTCTTATAATCAATAGGCAGTTGTAACCTGTAACACACCTTGTTCAATCTTCTCAGGACTTTAAAAGGCCCCACAAACCGCCGACCCAGCTTCCGGCAGGGCAGGCGGAGGGGCAGGTTTCGAGTCGAGAGCCAGACTCGATCTCCCGGTGCGTATACCGGTCCCTCACTGCGGTGGCGATCGGCGCTCGCCTTCTGTCGACGGATGGCCCGCTGCAAATGGACATGTGCAGCGTCCCACGTCTCCTCCGAGCGCCGAATCCACTCATCCACCGCAGGAGCCTCGATCTGGCTCTAGTGCCATGGTGCCAGAACCGGCTGATACCCTAAAACACACTGGAAAGGTGTTAGATTGGTGGAGGAGTGGCGGAGAGAGTTCTGTGCCATCTCTGCCAAGGGGATATACCTTGACCACTCCTCCGGCCGGCCCTGGCAATAGGACCTCAGAAATCTACCCACATCCTGGTTGACTCGTTCTACCTGCCCATTGCTCTCTGGGTGGTAACCCGAGGTAAGGCTCACCGAGACCCCCAAGCATTCCATGAAAGCCCCCCAGACTCTGGAGGTGAACTGGGGACCTCGGTCAGACACTATATCCTCGGGAACCCCATAGTGCCGGAAAACGTGGGTAAATAGGGCCTCAGCAGTCTGTAGGGCAGTAGGGAGACCCAGCATTGGGAGGAGACGACAGGCCTTGGAAAACCGATCCACAACGACCAAAATGGTGGTATTCCCCTGGGAGGGGGGAAGGTCGTCACAAAATCCACCGAGAGGTGGGACTATGGTCGTTGTGGAACGGGCAGGGGATGTAACTTTCCCCTGGGCAGGTGTCTAGGCGCCTTACACTGGGCGCATACCGAGCAGGAGGAGACATAAACTCTCACATCCCTAGCTAACGTTGGCCACCAGTATTTCACGCTAAGGCAGTGCACTGTCCGGCCAATACCTGGATGTCCAGAGGAGGGTGATGTATGAGCCCAATAAATAAGTCGGTCACGAACCTCGAGCGGAACGTACGTCCGCCCCACAGGACACTCGGGGGGAGTAGGGTCGGCACGTAACGCCCTCTCGATCTCCGTATCTACTTCCCACACTACCGGAGCCACCAGACAAGACTCCGGCAGTATGGGAGTAGGCTCAATGGACCTCTCCTCTGTGTCATACCGCCGGGACAGGGCGTCTGCCTTACCGTTCTGGGACCCTGGGATGTACGTGATCTTAAAAACAAACCGGGTTAGGAACATGTTCCACCTAGCCTGACAAGGGTTTAGTCTCCTAGCTGCCCGGATGTACTCCAGGTTACGGTGGTCAGTCAGAATGAGGAAAGGGTGTTGAGCCCCCTCAAGCCAATGCCTCCACACCTTTAGGGCCTGAACCACGGCTAACAACTCCCTGTCCCCTACGTCATAATTACGCTCCGCCGGGCTGAGCTTCTTGGAATAGAACGCACAGGGGCAGAGTTTAGGTGGCGTGCCGGACCGTTGCGACAGAACCGCCCCAATACCGGCTTCTGACGCGTCCACCTCCACTTGGGGCGGCAGGTAGCTTAGTGGTGAAGAGCGTTGTGCCAGTAACCGAAAGGTCGCTGGTTCTAATCCCCGAGCCGACTAGGTGAAAAATCTGTCGCTGTGCCCTTGAGCAAGGCACTTAACCCTAATTGCTCATGTAAGTCGCTCTGGATAAGAGCGTCTGCTAAATGACTAAAATGTAAATGTAAAGCGGGATCCGGATGCGCCAGCACCGGAGCCGAAGTGAACAGGCCCTTCAGTTTAACAAATGCCCTGTCCGCTTCAGCTGACCACTGCAAACGCACCGGACCCCCCTTTAGCAGGGACGTAATGGGAGCTGCCACCTGTCCAAAACCCCGGATAAATCTCCGGTAGTAATTAGCAAAACCCAAAAACTGCTGCACCTCTTTTACAGTGGTTGGAGTTTGCCAATTACGCACGGCCGACACACGGTCAACCTCTATCTTCACACCAGACGCGGACAATCGATAACCCAAGAAGGAGATGGACTCCTGGAAAAACAAGCATTTCTCTGCCTTGACATACAAGTCATGCTCCAACAGCCTCTTCAACACTCTGCGTACCAGGGCTACATGCTCGGCTCGTGTAGAAGAGTACACTAGGATGTCGTCGATGTACACTACCACACCCTGCCCATGCATGTACCTGAAAATCTCGTCCACAAAGGATTGAAAGACTGAAGGAGCATTCATTAACCCGTATGGCATGACGAGATATTCGTAATGACCCGAGGTGGTGCTGAATGCTGTTTTCCATTCATCTCCCTCCCTAATGCGCACCAGATTGTACGCGCTCCTGAGATCCAACTTTGTGAAGAACCGCGCTCCGCGTAATGATTCTGTCATAGTCGCAATCAGAGGAAGAGGATAACTGTACTTAACCGTGATCTGATTGATACTACGATAATCAATACACGGGCGCAAACCCCCGTCCTTCTTCTTCACAAAGAAGAAACTCGAGGAAACCGGGGAAGTGGAGGACCGTATGTATCCCTGTTCCAAGGACTCGGCTATGTAAGTCTCCATAGCCGCGGTCTCCTCTTGAGACAGGGGATACACACGTCTCCGCGGAAGTGCCGCTCCTGTTTGGAGATCTATCGCACAATCCCCCTGTCTATGAGGTGGCAACCGTGTTGCCCTAGTTTTGCTGAAAACCAGTGCTAAATCCTCATATTCAGGGGGAATGTGCATTGCGGACACTTGGTTCGGACTCTCCACCGATGTTGCCCCTATGGAAACACCTAGACATCTCCCTACACACTGGGCAGACCACTCCATGAGAGCCCTCTGTTGCCACGCAATGGTAGGATCATGGGTGCTTAACCAGGGAAGCCCCAGCACCACTGGATACGCAGGAGAGTCGATCAGATAAAACTGAATGATCTCCTCATGACCCCCCTGCGTAATCATCTTCAGTGGTGCTGTGACTTCTCTAATCAACCCCGACCCCAGCGGCCGGCTGTCTAGAGCATGAACTGGGAAAGGGGGTTCCACCGGCCGAAGGGGAATTCCTACCCTAGAATAAAATACACGATCAATAAAATTCCCAGCTGCGCCTGAATCTACTAGCGCCTTATGCTGGGAATGAGGTGCCACCTGTGGAAATCGCACAGGTATACACAGGTGTCCAACAGAGAGCTCTGGGTAAGTGGGGCATCTACTCACCTGAAATGACTCCCCAGTGCGTGACCTGTTGTCCCCTCTCCCAGGAGACCCTCCCCAACACCTAGCCGCAGTGTGCCCTCCACGGCCACAGTTGGTGCAGGGGACGGCCCCCCTCTGGTTCTCTCTCCTCCTCTCCCTAGCGCCTGCACCCCCGAGCTCCATGGGAATCGGCTCGGCGGTGCTGGAGGATGGAATGGACGACCCCCATTCGGGACGTCCGCGGGTAGCCAGCAGGGTGTCGAGACGGATGGACATGTCCACCAACTGGTCGAAGGTGAGGTTGGTGTCCCTGCAGGCCAGCTCACGACGAACGTCCTCTCGTAGGCTGCATCGATAATGGTCGATGAGGGCCCTCTCATTCCATCCCGCATCTGCCGCTAGCGTCCGGAACTCCAGGGCGAACTCTTGGGCACTCCTCTTCCCCTGTCGGAGGTGGAACAGACGCTCCCCCGCCGCCTTCCCCTCAGGTGGATGATCGAACACTGCCCTGAAGCGGCGGGAGAACTCCGCGTAGGTGATGGTAGCGGCGTCTATTCCCCTCCATTCTGCGTTAGCCCATTCCAACGCCTTGCCGGAGAGACAGGAGATGAGGGCGGAGACGCTCTCATATCCCGAGGGCGCCGGGTGTATGGTGGCCAGGTAGAGTTCCACCTGCAGGAGGAATCCCTGACACCCGGCTGCGGTACCATCATATGCCCTCGGGAGCGAGAGCCGAATGCCGTTTGGTTCCGGTACTGGGAGAGGAGGACTGGCCGATGGTGATGGTAAGGTGTGCGAAGATGTGGGCACCTCTCCAGTGACCAAACGGCGCAGCGTGTTGGACAAATCGTTCATGGCGGCCCCAAGTTGCTGGATCATGGTGTCTTGATTGCTGATCCGTTCCTCGAGGGACTTGGGTGCCGCCGCTGCTCCTGCTGACTCCATGATGGTGTGTTATTCTGTCACTGTTGATGTGGGTGCGTTGAGAGGAGTCAGACGCAGGACGCATAAGCTAAGTTAAACAAGACTTTACTAAATGTACAACCAGTACAAAATAAAGTACCTCTAACGAGGAGGCAAAATGACAACACAACACAGTGCGTTACAATAACAATTCCAGAGTACTGCACAGGATACCACCAACAGACAGGAAATAAAATAACACACAACTAACGAAAACAACCACAGGAAACTTATAAGGCACATAATCAAGACCAAACGGACACAGGTGTAACAGACAGACCAAACCAAACGAACATCGAAACATTCAACGGTGGCAGCTAGTACTCCGGGGACGACGAACGCCGAAGCCTGCCCGAACAAGGAGGAGGAGCAGCCTCGGCAGATTCCGTGACAATCACAAAGCCCTGACCTCAATCCTATAGAACATTTGTGGGCAGAACTGAAAAAGCATGTGCGAGCAAGGAGGCCTACAAACCTGACTCGGTTACACCAGCTCTGTCAGGAGGAATGGGCCAAAATTCACCCAACTTATTGTGGCAAGCTTGTGGAAGGCTACCCGAAACGTTTTACCCAAGTTAAACAATTTAAAAGCAACGCTACCAAATACTAATTGAGTGTATGTAAACTTCTGACCCACTGGGAATGTGATGAAATAAATAAAAGCTGAAATAAATCATTCTCTCTACTATTATTCTGACATTTCACATTCTTAAAATAAAGTGGTGATCCTAACTGACCTAAGACAGGTAATTTTTACTAGGATTAAATCTCAGGAATTGTGGAAAACAGAGTTTAAATGTATTTGGCTAAGGTGTATGTAAACTTCCGACTTCAACTGTACATACAGATAAACACGAAAAAAGTAACTAAGTAGTAAAGATGGGTTGGAACTCATAAGATGTCACCCTTCTCCGCTGTGTGTGTGTGTGCGTGCATATGTTTGTACCTCAGTACTCACAGACACGTGTATACTCCTAGTTAGCTGATAAGGTCCTGTCTAGGTCCAAGTCAACTTGCCTCATGGCGTACCAACCAACGTAGCTGACAATCAGGCCTAGCTATCTAACAATACTGAGCCCACCAGTTAAATCTCTGCTCCACATGGTGGAATCAACCCAGTAAAACACAATACGATCAAATCAGCACTGACAGATGTTTTTGTGGATACTAAAACACATACATACAGGCATGCACACACACATTCACACACACACACATTTAACAGCCACAAAACATTGGCACACAATCTCACCCTACACTCATCTAATGAAAAAACAATCCAAACTGCAGCATCCAACCCAAATCATAGAATTTGTTGATTTAGGAGTGTAATTTTTCTCTCTCTGCTTTCGCTCTCTCTCTGTCTTCTCTCTCTCTCTCTCTCTCTCTCTCTCTCTCTCTCTCTCTCTCTCTCTCTCTCTCTCTCTCTCTATCTCTCTCTCTATTTTCTATGGTGGAGGGTTAATGCACTGTTTGTTTTAGTGGTACCCACTGTTCCCCCCACCCCCACCCAAAGGGAGGAAGAGGACAGAGGTTTAGTTTCCTGGGGTTTTGAACGGTGTGGTGTGAGCGATGGCTTCGCAGCCTAGCGCGGAGGAGACGCTGTAGTTACGGCATAGATTCAGGTGTGTTCCCGAGAATGGAATTAAGGTGAAGGAGGTGCTGCTCGCGGTCGGCGAAGAAGTAGGAGCTGAATTTATACATTCCGCTTCCAGAATGAACAAAGCTGTGGTTGTGTTCATGAAAAGAGAACATTTGGTGGGTAGGCTCATTTCTAGTGGAATATTTGTAAGGGGTGTGTTGGTGCCAATTTCTCCTCTTTCTACCCCTTTGACTAGGGTGGTAGTTGCAAATTTGCCTCAGTTTATTACGGATGATCAAATCAGGAAGGAGTTGAGTCGTTTTGGTAAGTTTGCTAGTGGTTTTCGTGTACTGTCGGCAGGTTTTCAGGCAGATGCCGTCAAGCATGTTATTTCGTTCCGGAGGCAAGTGTTCATGTTTCTGAATAACAATGAGCAACAGTTAAATTTGCATTTTAAAGTGAGGCATGGGGAGGGGCTCTACACAGGGTATGCCAGTACAGATAGTCTACGGTGCGTTTGAGTGTGGGGATTTGGGGCATAAGAGCTTTGCGTGCCCACATAAAGGCCGTAGACAAGGTGAGGGTACAAGCACCAGTGGGGGAAATCGAGGTCAACGTGCAGGGGTCAATGAGACCAGGCAGCAGAGGCTGGGCCTAGTCATGCGACAAATGGTAGTGTAGCTAATGCTGGGCCTAGTCATGCTACAGATGGTGGGGTAGATGAGGCTGGGTCTAGTCATGCTATAGATGGTGGTGTAGGTGAGGCTGGGTTTAGTCATGCTTTGGATGGTGGTGTAGCTGAGACTGGGTCTAGTCATGTCATGGATGGTGGTGTAGATGAGGCTGGGCTTAGTCAGGTTATGCTAGTGGATGAGGAGAGTATAGTGGGGAAGGGTAAGCGACTGGGGGGGTGGAGGAGGGTGTCAAGCGGAAGAGGAAAAAGGGGGAGAAGAAAGGAGGTGGGAGGGCAGAGGCTGGTGTGGTGAAAGGCACCAAGGAACCTTTGCCTGGTGCTGGGAGGCCCCGACTAGGGAGGAAGGGCAGGTGGTCTGGTTGGGAGATGAAGATGAGGAGGAGGAAGGTGAGTCTGAGGAAGAAGATGATGAGGAGGATTTATTTTCAGACTCCTCCTCAATGGGTGCCAATGACAGCCAGTCAGTCAGAGGGGTCAAAGTACACTGTGATGGAACTGTCAAGGTTCCTGAATGAGACTAAGGGGAAAAAAGTCAATCTTTAGGCTTTTTTTTGCGATCCGGAAAAGTTTGTAAGATCAGTACAACATGCTATGAAAAATGAGGGGCATGGTGTCCTCTCACCCAAGAAACGGTTTAGGTTGAGTCACAACTGTGCGTAATGGTCTACCTTCAGACACTGTTTAGATGTGATGTGTATTTTTAATGGACTATGACATAAAACTGGGTTAATCACGAACATAGAGTTAGAATTCTTTGTTACGGGGCCAGGAATTTAATTGGGTCATTTCATTGTGTGTGTGGGGGCTAAAGAGGGAATCTGACCTAGGGTCAAATTGCTTGCTCTTACTTAAATCCATGGCTGTCTTATCTTATCAGAGACTGAAACTAGCTTGTGCCGTTTTGTTTCTCTCTTCAAACACAGTGAAGGGAGCGGCACCAGGGTTGAATGGAGTTTGGGCTAGACCTTTGTCTCTCCTTGGCTATCTGCTTGATTGATTACAGCATGATGGGGTGGGGTTTGTGTATGTTTCAAGGATTTAGGGCACTGTCATGTTTAAACTAAACATGAGTGTTTCTGCAAGACAGGGGAGTGATTGATTGTAGTACTATGTGATTCTGAACATAATAAAAGTCGAATTTAGCCGCCCTCAGAGACAAAGGAAGTGGGCGGAGTGATAAAGAGCGGGAAACTGAAGAGGGAGGGATTTTGAGCTAGAAGAGAGGTGGATGGGCTATATACTCTACTCTGCAGACCAGCTTCCTTTTATTGAAATTCAATAAAGTAAATCTTGATTCAACAAAAACTCTGTAAGAACTTTGATTTTTAATAAAGTATAGTGATTAATTTCCACAACAGATTAAAGTTTTCTTTCTGGCACTGGGTCTTTTTGAGCTTTGCTATTGGTCTCTTTCTTTGCTGGCTTTTCTCCCACTTCTTATGGAGACTCTTTGGGTAGGCTCGCTTAATATTAATGGCGCCAGAGATGCGGGAAAGAGGAGTGTGTTGGGTGAATATGTAAAACAAAAAAAAGTACAGGTGTTGTTTCTGCAGGAGACACATAGCGATGTGGTGAATGAAGTTGATTGGGCGCTCTGGTGGAAAGGGGCATGTGTGCTGAGCCATGGGATAAATGTTTGTGCAGGTGTGGCAGTCCTTTTTGTACCGGGTCTGTCTGTAAAAAGTTGCTCCTCAAAGAGGTGTGTAGGGGTAGACTGCTTGTAGTAAAAGCAGAAATTAACAACAGGGGTTTTATCTTTATAAATGTGTATGCGCCTAACGCAGGGAGAGAGAGGGGGCTTCTATTTGGGTGTCTTAGACAGGAACTCTCACAGCTATCGCCTGAGGAGACGCTGGTGGTCGGCGGGGACTGGAACTGTACGATGGATTTTACGAAATACAGAAATGGGGAGGAGCCTCATTCAGGCTCAGTAGGGGTGTTAAGGGACATCATTAATCAGTTTGACCTAGTGGATGTTTGGAATTTCTAGACATCCCAACACAAGACAGTATACATGGGTGAAGGTATTTAGGGCTAGGGTGAGTGCAGCCCGGCTTGATCGATTGTACATGTCCAGGAATCAGAGCAATAGGCTGTTGGGTGCTACCATTCTCCCGGTGGGTTTTTCGGATCATCACATAACCATGGCTCGACTGTCTATTTCACCAGGGCCTCGGCAGGCATCCTATTGGAAGTTTAATGTAAAGCTCTTACAAGATGCCACTTTATGCTCAGGTTTCCAGACTTTTTGGGAAAGGTGGGGGCAGCGAAGAGAGGAGTATGAGTCTCTGAGTCAATGGTGGGATGTGAGAAAAGTCCAAATTCGTCTTTTCTGTCAACAGTATACAGCTCTCTCATCCTTAGAGGCTAGGAGAGTATTGGGGGAACTCGAGCGTAGTATTAGTGAGATGGAGGTAGAGCTGGTGGGGCAAGGCAATGTAGGCCTCCAGACTAATTTAGCTGAACTACGTAGGGACCTGGGCAGTTTCTTCCAGGTTAAAGCAAAGGGAGCACTTGTAAGAGCTAGATTCTCCATGCTCAAGGAGATGGATGCTCCCAGTTCCTTCTTCTTTGGTTTGGAAAGACAGAGCGGTGAAGCCAAGGGTATGCATTGTCTACGGCTTTCGGATGGGCGGGTGCCCTCTGTGGTGGGGGAGATCCGGGAGCGGACATTCAAGTTTTATACTGAATTGTATAGGGCAGAACCGTGTGATCCTATGTGTGCTCAGGTTTTGTTTGCCGAACTCCCTAAGCTCTCTCTGGCACAGAGGGATGAAATGGACATTCCCCTGTTGTCCCATGAACTGGCAGAGGCCGTAACCCAGATGTCCCCCGGCCGTGCACCGGGGGTCGATGGACTCCCAAAGGAGTTTTATAAAACATTCTGGGGAATAATTGGACTGGACTTCTTTTGCATGTTGCGTGAGTGCGTCGGAGTAGGAGAGTTGCCGATGAGCTGCCGTCGGGCAGCTCTGACTGTCCTGCCCAAAAAAAGGGACTGGTGTGAACTTAAGAACTGGAGGCCTGTGGCATTGCTCTGTGCGGACTACAAGATATTTGTGAAGGTCCTCGCTAACAGACTGAAGTCCCATCTGGACTCTATAGTACACAAGGACCAGACATATTGCGTACCAGGACGCTCAATCACGGACAACTTGTTCTTAATCAGGGACATGTTGGACTTGTCGAGAGGTTCTAATATGAACTTTGACTGGTCTCTTTAGATCAAGAGAAGGCTTTTGATAGAGTGGACCATGAGTATCTGTTTAATGTGATGTTTGTGTTTGGGGAAAGGTTTTTGGCCTATGTGAAGATGTTGTATGCTGGGGCATCATGTATGGTCAAGGTGGGAGGGGGGCTCAGTAGGCCAGTCTGGGTGAGGCGGGGCATTAGACAAGGATGCCCTCTATCAGGGCAGTTATATACACTAGCCATTGAGCCTTTTTTGGGCATGCTACGCAGGAGACTGCAGGGAGTGTGCTGGACAGGCATAGCAGTGTCAGCGTATGCAGATTACGTTTCTGTGATGGTCAGGGATGGTCAGGATATGCAGACACTAGAGACTAGTCTGAAGGTGTACGAGGGAGCTTCGTCAGCTAAGGTAAACTGGGGCAAGAGCAAAGCTCTGTTATGTGGGGCATGGGGGGATAGGGCCCCTCCTCTGCTTCCAGGGGGTTTGCAGTGGGGTTGTAAACTGGCTGTCCTCAACCCCCCCCGCCGGTCTGCTCGCAGACCTGCAACCCAAGCTGGTGGATTTTTTCTGGTCGGGCCATCACTGGCTGAGGGCGGCATTGTTGTATATGTCTGTAAAATGAAGGAGGACAGGGCCTGGTGGAACTGGAGAGCAGGGTGGCTGCATTCCGACTAAAGGCGGCGCAGAGACTGCTGTACCATACTGATGTCGGATGGAGGGAGCCAGCATGCGCGCTGCTGAGGAGAGCTGGCGGATTAGGGTTGGACCGGCAGCTATTCCTCATGAGGCTGGAGGGGCTGAGTACTGCGGTGCTGAGGGCCTGGCAGCTACTAAGGCCCACCCGAGAAGGGGGTGTGGAGCCTGGGCTGTGGGTGTGGGAGGGGCCTATCTTCCACCACCCAGCCATCCTTTTGAGATCGGTTCAGTCGGCCACCCTGAAGAGGCGACTGATGGCAGCGGGATTACGGCTGGGTGACCTGCGACTGCTGGGAGAGGAGGGGTGGAAAACCCCAGAAGTCCTAGCACAACAAACAGGATTAACATCTCTTAGGCTGCTGGAGAGATTCCTGGGGGAAGTCCAGGAGGCACTGTCTGAGCCGGTAAAGGGGGTGTTTGAGCGGCCAAAGGGGGAGGGGCCGCCAATGTTTCCGACACTGCACGTGACAGCAGAGACTGGGGACTGGCAAGGGGGTCTGGAGGACTTTAACACTCCGAGCCTGGGGGAGTTTGAAGGGGTGGGAGTTAAAGCCCTATACAACCTCAGTATTAAGGTAAGGGACATTAGGAGCCTAACAGGAGTGAAGGCACATCAGTGGCAGGGAGTATGTGGGGCGGAGAGTATGGTGGGTTTTAGATGGAGGGGGCTCTACAAACTCCCAGTACCAAAGAGGTCAGGGAACCTCCAGTGGAGGGTTCTACATGGAGCCCTGGCTACTAACAGCTGGTTTGCACGGGTTGAACCGGGAGTCGGACAGGGGTGTCCTTTCTGTGTCATGAGTGAAACTGTGATTCATGTGTTTTCTGTGCGCGCCAGGTTAATGCCTTTAATGTCTCTGTTGGAATGTCTGTGTGAGAGGTTGGGGGTGGAGTTTGCTGTCGGGATGTTTATAACGGTATTCAAATAAGAAAAAGGCCAAATGTGTGTTGTTGAATTTTCTGTTTGCTCAGGCAAAGTTGGCTATTTGGCTAACAAGGAAGAACAGGGTCAAAGGTGGGGGGATAACAGACCCTTTACTATTATTTAATGGTATTGTCTCTTTCCGCCTTAGGGTGTAATTTGAGTATTATAAAATGATAAAAAGTGTGGAGATGTTTCAAGAGTGTTGGGGGGCTGTCTGTATAGCTGGGGAAGATGGTCTGGATATATGGTTGTAGAAGTGGTGAGGTTTGGGTAATTGTGAATTCTTTGTGGATCTGTGTAATCTTAGGTAAATGTGTGTCTCTAATATGGTCATACATTTGGCAGGAGGTTAGGAAGTGCAGCTCAGTTACCACCTCATTTTGTGGGCAGTGTGCACATAGCCTGTCTTCTCTCGAGAGCCAGGTCTGCCTGCGGCGGCCTCTCTCAATAGCAAGGCTATGCTCACTGAGTCTGTACATAGTCAAAGATTTCCTTAATTTTGGTTCAGTCATGGTGGTCATGTCACGCCCTGACCTTGAGAGCCCTGTTTTTCTCTAGTTGGTTTGGTCAGGGTGTGCAATTCTAGATGTTCTATTTCTATGTTGGCCGGGTGTGGTTCCCAATCAGAGGCAGCTGTCTATCGTTGTCTCTGAATGGGGCTCATACTTTGGCAGCTATTTTGCCTACCTTAGTTGTGGGATCTTGTTTCTGTTTTGGCTTGTGGTTGTGTAGCCTGTTGAACTTCACGTTCGTTTGTATTTTGTTGTTTTGATCTGTATTTCAGTTAATAAAGGAACATGTACGTATACCACGCTGCACCTTGGTCTGATCCGTCTATCAACGAGCGTGACAGAAGATCCCACCACCAACGGACCAAGCAGCGTGGCCAGGAAGAGCAGACATCCTGGACATGGGAGGATATTTTGGACGGTAAGTGATCCTGGACTTGGGAAGAGATCCAGGCAGGAATGGATCGCCTCTCATGGGAGCAGACGGAGGCAGCGAGGGAGGATAAACGGTGACTCAGAAGTTCACGATGACGATGGAAACCCGAGAGGCAGCCCCAATAATTTTTTGGGGGGGCACACAGGGTGGTTGGCGAAGCAGCAGGAGGCCATGAAAGGGCTGACTGTGGAAGAGGAGGAGGCCGCTATGATAGAGGCCCTCCAAGACCTGCAGCTCAGCACTCTGAGAGAGGAGGCCACCACCTTACGGGGGCTGATAGCTAAGAGAGCAGGAGATCTCCCTTCAGAGGGAGGCGTTGCAGGAGGCCCACAGGGAGAAGGAGTCAGTGGATGCACTGCGAGAGGAGCTGGCCAGGCAACAGGAGGAGCTGAGAGAGTACTTAACCCTCCAGCAGCAGAGAGCTCAGTCCTTAGAGCAGAGGCTGGCGGAGTCAGGTTTCAGAGTAGAGCCAACTCCCCGCACTCACGTTAAGGAACATGGGACCGTTCAGGCACCCTGTTAGGCTGTGATACGCACTGTGTCTCCAGTGAGCATTCACAGCCCGGTGCGCTTGGTGCCCACGCCCCGCACTTGCCGGGCTAAAGTGAGCGTCCAGCCAGGACGGGTTGTGCCTGCTCCTCGCACCAAACCAGTGGTGCGTGTCTCCAGACCGGTACGGCCCGTGCCTGCTCCTCGCACCAGACCAGTGGTGCGTGTCTCCAGTCCGGTACGGCCCGTGCCTGCTCCTCGCACCAGACCAGTGGTGCGTGTTTCCAGTCCGGTACGGCCCGTGCCTGCTCCTCGCACCAGACCAGTGGTGTGTGTTTCCAGTCCGGTACGGCCCGTGCCTGCTCCTCGCACCAAACCAGTGGTGCGTGTCTCCAGCCCGGTACGGCCCGTTCCTGCTCCTCGCACCAAACCAGTGGTGCATGTCTCCAGTCCAGTATGGCCCGTTCCTGCTCCTCGCACCAAACCAGTGGTGCGTGTATCCAGCCCGGTATGGCCCGTGCCTGCTCCTCGCACCAGACCAGTGGTGCGTGTCCCTAGTCCGGTACGGCCCGTTCCAGTGCCACGCACCCAACCTCCAGCGAGGGTCCTCTGCTCCACCCTGGTGCCAGAGCAGTCCACTCCACCGGTGCATAGTCCAGCTCCGGTCAGCTGGTCCAGTCCGGTCCTAGAGCAGTCCGCTCCACCGGTGCCTAGTCCAGCTCCGGTCAGTGGCTCCACTCCAGTGCCAGAGCAGTCCGTTTCACCGGTGCCCAGTTCAGCTCCGGTTAGCTGCTCCACTCCTGTGCTGGAGCAGTCCGCTCCACCGGTGTTTAGTCCAGCTCCGGTTATCTGCTCTTCTCCCATGCCGAAGCCATCCGCTCCACCGGTGTCTAGTCCAGCTCCGGTTATCTGCTCTTCTCCCATGCCGAAGCCATCCGCTCCACCGGGGTCCGAGCCAGAACCAGACGTCAACCCCTCTCCGGGGTCGAGGGCTTCCACACCAGGGTCCAGACAGGGCTTGGTGCATCGCGGGAGGACTGCTGGGCCGGGACCAGACGTCAGCCCCTCTCCAGGGTCAAGGGCTCCCACACCAGGGTCCGGACAGGGCTTGGTGCATCGTGGGAGGACTGATAGGGGAAGCATCGCGCCGGGGTCTAGACCGGACCGGGTGTGCAACGGGGAGGCAGGAAGGGAGAAGAGGTTAATACCTACATTGCGCCCGAAGCCGGAGCCGCCACCAAGGCTGGATGCCCACCCGGACCCTCTCCTAATGAGTCAGGTTGTTGCGGCCGGAGTACGCACCTTTGGGGGGAGGTACTGTCACGCCCTGACCTTGAGAGCCCTGTTTTTCTCTAGTTGGTTTGGTCAGGGTGTGAAATTCTAGATGTTCTATTTCTATGTTGGCAGGGTGTGGTTCCCAATCAGAGGCAGCTGTCTATCGTTGTCTCTGATTGGGGTTCATACTTAGGCAGCCATTTTGCCTACCTTAGTTGTGGGATCTTGTTTCTGTTTTGGCTTGTGGTTGTGTAGCCTGTTGAACTTCACGTTCGTTTGTATTTTGTTGTTTTGATCTGTATTTCAGTTAATAAAGGAATATGTACGCATACCACGCTGCACCTTGGTCTGATCCATCTATCAACGAGCGTGACAGGTCAGGTATTCTGCCACTGTGTACTCTCTCTTTAGGGCCAAATAGCATTCTAGTTTGCTCTGTTTTTTTGTTAATTCTTTCCAATGTGTCAAGTAATTATCTTTTTGTTTTCTCATGATTTGGTTGGGTATAATTGTGTTGCTGTCCTGGGGCTCTGTGCGGTCTGTTTGTGTTTGTGAACAGAGCCCCAGGACCAGCTTGCTTAGGGGGCTCTTCTCCAGGTTCATTTCTCTGTAGATGATGGCTTTGTTATGGAAGCTTCCTTTGAGGTGGTTGTAGAATTTAACAGGTCTTTTCTGGATTTTGATAATTAGCGGATATCAGCCTAATTCTGCTCTGCGTGCATTATTTGGTGTTTTACGTGTACACAGAGGATATTTTTGCAGAATTCTGCATTCAGAGTCTCAATTTGGTGTTTGTCCCATTTTGTGAATTCTTGGTTGGTTAGCGGACCCCAGACCTCACAAACATAAGAGGAATGGGTTCTATAATTTTCTTTATTTATTGAATATTTAAAACATACAATATACTTGCAGTGAAGACGCTCAACAACTACATCACATTAGTCATCTAACAGACTCCCATCCAGAGCGACACACAGAAGCAACCAGGGTCAATGCCCTGCTGAAGGGCACGTCAACAGATCTCCCACAAGGTCAAAAACGGGGACCCGAACCAGCGATCCATGATCCCCCC
>NC_140017.1:32893901-32928901 GCF_964263955.1 Coregonus lavaretus | reverse complement strand
AGAACCACAATCTATTATTCATACTGTCCATAACTGGCAATACATGTTAGCTGATACTCTGCAGCCCACTGCAGGACAGTGGAAACCACAGGGCTGGAGGTAGAACTACATCGGCATGTTTAGACCTGCCGACTTCCTGTAGTGACCACTAACTGATGGACTAACCACATAGTAACCATACAGTGACCACTTGTTGACCACAATCTGATCACAGCTACTGCTCTGCATAGTGACTTCAAACCAGTTACCACAGGTTCAAACCACACTCTAAAAAGAAAAGGTTCCTGGAGTATCCTTTAGAGGTTCTTCAAATTGAAACCTCCCCTATTATTTGTATTATTAATAATACGCATAACAATAACACAGTATTTTAGTTGTCAGTGATTATGATTTTAGTGGCAAAGCAGAATAAAAAAATCTAAATATGAGGTAAACATCCAGCAGAGCCCCAAGTCCAATGGATATATCCTCTGGCCTGTTGATGTTAATGTGTTTCTGTTCTCCATATCCATAGCCAGAATGATTTTGCAGTGCATGGTGATCGAACAGGTTTCCTGTTATTTTCATAAGAGGTGTAGGGAGGGTGAAGTCTGTGAATCCCCAAAATAGTAATTATAGAGATGTTTAACAAAACATGCACATAACAGTATTCATACCTTGTTTTTTGTGGTAAATGTGAATGATAAACATTGTTTTGATAATGGTTTCATACACATACCTTGTCCATAATGTAGAGGCCTATGGGATATTCATTGAAGAGGTAAGGGAGGAGGTGGTACATGTGATCTGCATAACATACCAATACTAATTGACATACCTTTGTATGCCTCCTCGTCTGTATATCTGCAGACACAGACTCAAAAGTGAGCAGTTCAGTCATCTGCACCCAATACAGGTAGCCTTCAACATATTCTTATAGCCTACATATTCTTACCTTATGATTGTTATACATTGAATTGTGTCCATTTTCTGTTTTAGAAAGATTTGCACAAATATGAAAAGATAGATGGTATCATCATAAAACAATATCAATTTAGACCATACAAGGGACAAACCTTACCTTAAATTGAGGAGAGCTTTACATTGTTCAGTTAAGTGCCTGCACCTGCTGTCCTTTCAAATTGAAATCCAAATGTTTCCGTTGGGCAGTTAGGTTCCTGCAAGAACCCCCACCAACTAAGGAGATTCCTCGATGAACCCCACCTCCTATGGGGTTCTTGGAATAACCTTCTGGGGGCAAATTTCAGTGCCAAGAACCCTAAGGTTCTTTGAAGAACTTTGAGGATCTTAGAAGAACCCTGGTTGAACCCCTCATTTTTAGAGTGCAGTTACCATTGCATTGCAACTGGATACTGACTTTATAATCTGAACATAATTATCATATATTGATAACACAGTGACCACAAACTGATATTAGCTACGTACTGACCACACACAACATAATCATCACACAGCCACTCAACCAAACCACGACCACAACAGAACCACAAAGGCAGGGAGGGAACTCAAGCCTGCTGTGTGCTGTGCCACTGCCACTGGCAGCCTAATGCTTGAGCTGAGTGGTGAGTGACGCCAGCCTTAGCGTGTGGATAAGCAGGCAGAGGAGAGCTCCGGTGATAATCGACTAAAGGAATGCATTGCCCATACTGATGAACACGGCGGCACTTCGCTGCATCACATTTGCAAATGGCTTTAGCAGTCTGATTACGAGCGCAAAGAAAATGACTTTCAGACAGAACAACACAGAAGGCAGGGCGAAGTAATGTAGCTTTCCAGCCCAGCTCATTTTCTCTAAACTAAAGTGATTATCTGGACCCCCTAAGGCTTTTGGGATGGAACGTTTTACAAAGAGAGATAGCGCGCAAATAACATAGTGAAATGAGACGAGAAACTTAGTGAAAGTTCTCATTTCAGTGTGTCTCTCTGTGTCTCACTGTGCGTCTGGAAACTACTGACTTTGGGCTCTTTATGTGTCTTTTATGGAAAGGATCAATACTGGGATTGTGATTATGATAAGAACTGCTATTAACTTCCATCCCAACCCAATCAAAAACAAAACAGCACGCGAACAGAGCAGAGATTGAAGGCAAATACATGCTTTCTTTCCCTCCATCTCCCCATCCTTTCCTTCGCTCTCCCTCTCTTTGTCTATAGCTACACTCTAAAAATGAGGGGTTCAACAAGGGTTCTTCTAAGATCCTCAAAGTTCTTTGAAGAACCTTAGGGTTCTTGGCACGGAAAATTGCCTCCAAAGGGTTCTTCCAAGAACCCCATAGGAGGTGGGGTTCATCGAGGAACATCCTTAGTTGGTGGGGGTTCTTGCAGGTACCTAACTGCCCAACTGAAACATTTGGATTTGAAAGGACAGCAGGTGCAGGCACTTAAATTATTTTTTCTTTTAGATCTCCTCAATTTAAGGTAAGGTTTGTCCCTTGTATGATCTAAATTGATATTGTTTTATGATGATACCATCTATCTTTTAATATTTGTGCAAATCTTTCTAAAACAGAAAATGGACACAATTCAATGGGTATCAATCAACAAAGAGGTAAGAATATGTAGGCTATAAGAATATGTTGAAGGCTAGCTGTATTGGGTGCAGATTAATCCCTTTTGTGTCTGTGTCTGCAGATACACAGACGAGGAGGCATAGAAAGGTATGTCAATTGGTATTGGTATGTTATGCAGATCACATGTACCATCCTCCCCCCTTAGCTCTTCAATGAAAATCCTCTACATTATGGACAAGGTATGTGTATGAAACCATTACCACAGAAACCAAGGTATGTGTATGAAACCATTACCACAGAAACCAAGGTATGTGTATGAAACCATTACCACAGAAACCAAGGTATGTGTATGAAACCATTACCACAGAAACCAAGGTATGTGTATGAAACCATTACCACAGAAACCAAGGTATGAATACTGTCGTGTGCATGTTTTGTTAAACATCTGTATAATTACTATTTTTTGGATTCGAAGACTTCACCCTCCCTACACCTCTGATGAATATAACAAGAAACCTATTTGATCACCATGCACTGAAAAAACCATTCTGGCTATGGATACGGAGAACAGCAACACATTAACATCAACAGGCCAGATGATATTCCCATAGGACTTGGGGCTCTGCTGGGAGTTTACCTCATATTTAGATTTTTTTATTCTGCTTTGCCACTAAAATCATAATAAACACTGACAACTAAAATATTGTGTTATTGTTGTTATTGTTATGCGTATTTTTATTATTGTTGTGTGTGTGTCTGTCTCAGTGCTGTTCAGTTCAAAGGCATTGGCTGAAGTCCATCTGGCCAGAGCATGGCACAACATAAGAGTCTCCCGCCAACAGCTCCACTCCTCTCCACATCTGGTCTGGTCTGTGTCTCTCTTCACGCCACGTCTGGCCTGGCAGCCACCCAGCAACCACTCTACTCCCCACTCCTCTCCCTCCAAACAGCACACACCATGGCTGGGCCGGAAGCTTTTTATAATGAAGAAAAGCTGAATAAAAGGAAATATATTAGATGGGCTGTTAACATGATGCTGGGCTGTGAGAATGAAAGGGGTTTGTTCTCAGTGTAGTAAAACACTGACCCAAGGAATAGTCTGGACTATCATTGCAGCACCGATAATATGGAACATGGCCATGCTGATATCTGAAGATGAAAAGGATGAACAAAATCCTCTCCATTCATCCGTTCATCCGTTCATCCTTTCATCCGTTCATCCTTTCATCCATTCATTCCTCTTCTCTTCTGTGACGTTCCCTGCCCTATTACTGCATCATGGGAACATGGACACACACACACACACACACACACACACACACACAGAAACACACACACACACACACACAGAAACACACACACAGAAACACACACACACACACACACAAGCATACACAGAAACACACACACAGAAACACACACACACACACACACAAGCATACACAGAAACACACACACAGAAAGACACATACACACACACACACACATGTTGAAGGTCGCTCTGGTCAGTTCCATGTAACCTCAGGTCTCTCAGGTATGGAGATGCTCAATATTGGAGAAACACTGCAAGAATATTGACAAAGTTTCAGAGGATGCGTTATGTTTTCCAATAAAACAAGTGGTAAAATATTCATCACTTGACTTTGAAATATATATATATTCTTGTAAGTCTAATTTTGGCTCTGCAGTTTTTCCTGTTGAGCCAAAAACAAGGGGCTACATATATTGATGTGTATACTTCCCCTGATACTGTGCTGATATTACATTTGTATCAGCAGCCAGCAACAATGCAACTGTTCTCAGAGGTCTGTGTAGCCTTGTCGTGTGTTATTTGTCTCAATAATGATAGAAATCAAAACTTGAAGACATGACAGGAATTCTGATGACATCATGGATCAATGGCAGCAGAGAGTCAACCCAGGTAACCTAATATAAACTGAGAGACAGTTAGAAAAAAACTTGAAGAGGTTCATTACATAGCTTTCTATATTTGATTAAAATGAAGTATTTTATCCACTAGGCTATTGAAGAGCTAAAATGAAACTGATCTGATAACTAACTGATCTCTATGCATTGTCATCCCACAGAATTTGGTGCTAGATAGATAACAAGATCCTTATAACTATTCTCCATCCTCAGAGCTCTCTCAGAATAGACTAGTCCAGGCAGAGCATGCAGAGATATGCCAGCAGGAAAGTCCCTCTTGAGATACTCAGGAAAATGTAAAGGAGTATTAATCAGATTGCTCAGCTCACCGGCCAGTAAACAACACACACACACACACACACACACACTAACACGCTCACACACAAACTCTCTCTCACACACACACACACACTTCAACATATGCGTGCATGGAAAACAAACAGACTTTCCTCTCAGCGGGCATGGAGCGCGCCACATGAAAGGGCCGCTTCTGACCTGCATGCAAACCAGTCCACTCTCCGGCAATTCAATTTGGAGTCGCGACACGCAAGCTGACAGAGACTGGTTTATTGTCTAAATGTTACCTGACTGGGAGAGAAAGATGAGAGTAGTTTCTAGAAGATGTTGTGAGGTGGCAACCACAGTTGGTGATTCATAGACTTCTCTAAATCACAGAGACACAGGAACAGAAAAGCAGGACAGGACAGACAGGACAGGTAGCCTTTCAATTCGCCTCTGCTGTTTGCTTCTTTCACTGAAAGCTGAGGACATATTTAAAGAGCCGCTGCCTTGAAAAAGCAATGAATACCTTTGAAAACGGCCTATGTGGCATCGATATGAGTCAGAAACAGTTACAAAGTGTAAATAGGATAATTTTGGTCATAAGGTCAGTCTCGTCTAAAACGGAGTTTGGAACATCCGTGTGTCACAACGGGTAAATGAAGGTTGGGTTTTGATTTGACGATGCCCATTTGCATGCTAATATTATTTCGCCCTCGGCTCGCTCCTGCCCATGTCAAACACAAAAGGGTACTAGCCCACTAGTCTAGCGAGCAACACAGTGCTGGGAGCGGCCCAGCTTTCCACCCGCTGGCCCTGGATCGAGGTAGGCGCTTTTTTCCTCGATGTGAGTTTCAAGTTTGGGGAATCTTACAATTTATTTGATTTACCCTTTCTACCGATCTATGTTCCAGTTATGATTTTCATATGCGCATTTTCTTGGAACAGTTTCATTTCAATAACAACGTTTTAGTTTCTCAAAATCACTGTAATGTGGTTAATAATCGGAATATAAATGATAAAAATGTAAAAGTTAAAATTCGACTAATGATAGAGCACAAGCCTCTGCAATATGGACACTGATTCACCGTGAGCCATTGGCAACTAAAGAAATGAGCGCAAGGAACTAAGAGATAGCCTAAGCCAATGTAGCAGTACGCCTATTTACATTCACATTTTAGTCATTTAGCAGACGCTCTTATCCAGAGCGACTTACAGTTAGTGAGTGCATACATTTTCATACTGTCCCCCGTGGGAAACGAACCCACAACCCTGGCATTGCAAGCATCATGCTCTACCAACTGAGCTACAGGGGACTATGCATAAAAGCTAAAAGGGACAGTCACTAAAACAGAAACAGACGTTAAGGAACTTAAAAGGGAGAACAACTTAAGGAACTTAAAAGGGAGAACAACTTTCTGAGAGAAGCCTTACTAGACATACAGACTAGATCGATGAGAGAAAATCTAGTACTTACGGGTATCCAAGAAAAAGAAGGAGAGATTACCGAAAAAATTGTGAAGGACTTCTTTCTTACAGCGCTTCAAATCCCACTCGATGCTGTCGATAAAATCCAACTCGAACGTGTACACTGTTTCGGACAAAGAGGACAGAGATAAGAGCGTCCAATCATTGCCAAATGTGCTTTCTTTAAGGATAAAGTAATGGTTAAAAGCTTAGGTAAAAGACTTGCTGGCACGAAAATAGGCATGAATGATCAGTTCCCGAGGGAGATTGCAGAACGGCGGCAAATTCTGTACCCAATCTTTAAGGAAAATAGATTAAAAGGGAAGCGTGTTGCTCTCATAGTTGATAAATGTTCCTCGACACAAAGACTACTCCATGGCTATTCTGAAAGTTCTAATAGAGGAGTCGAATAATGGAACACCCAATACTAGCCATGGTAGGGATTCTAATAATAAAACACATTTATAGTATTTATAGTATTTTATAAAGGGATAAGACGATATTACAAGAAAGGATAACAAGCGAAATAATACATCTTCAAATATAACTAATTAGAACACAAGTACTCAATCAACATAGTGGAGATAAAACACAGCAAACAGAAGACATAGAAGGCACAGTATGTGGGTATGTGTGGATGTATTGTGATGGAAGGTGTGGTGTGCGTTTTTGTGTTTGGAAAAGTGTGGCGTTAAATGAGTGAGAAAGGAAATGGTTGCATATCCCAGAACCAACGTGTGTCTGTGAGCAGGGGTTGTGAGAGAGAGCTTTCAATTTTCTGCAGATGAGGGATATACATTTTAAAATAAAATATAAATCTAATCTATTATTTTATTGTCCTATCATGATGGAACGGTCCCCAACCCTATATCCTAGACACCCACCTGAGCAACCCATACACCAAAGAGAAGTCCCCATCTGTTTTATGGCCATGCTGTAAATTACCTATATGCAGCCAAAACAGAAAGATAAATGCGGTCAGAGACCTACTAGAGCAGCACCGCCCCCTCAAGATTCTGAGCCTGCCTGGCAGGGTTGGTCCAAAAAAGACAGAGCCCCCTGATGGGAGAGCATAATATACAAGGAAATTCTCAAAGCTGCTAATGAGAACCTTGACGACCTTGTACCTAGCCGGTGGGGATTCCGGTGGGGTACCCCCAACCAGGTAGTGGCAGTGCTGGCAACACTGGTTGCAGTAACGCATGGGGAGGGGGTCACACTCGGACAATCAGAGAGGGGGCATATTATTGTGACCCTAGTGGCACAAAATAATCAAAGGTCTGACTGCTCGGAGATGCAACGAGGGACCAAAGATACAACGAGGGACCAGAGTGATTGTGTCTCAGGGGAAGAGGGTGGATCTGATCTCCATCACCTAGGACTTGACATAGGTTAATCAAATCTCACATTTTTGTCAATTTTTGCTCAATCTTACATGCTTTCTCAAACAGCTGTAACTGTATATGCATTCGTAAATCAGGTCCTTTCTTGAGTTGGGTTCTGGGATGTAACAACCGTTGAGCATCTGAGCTTATGGTTGATTGTGGAGGAAAGGGGTTGAGTGTGTTAGAGTATGTGCGTGGGTGTGTGTGTGTGTATCCCACATCTGTTGCAAGGGGGTAAGGATGTTAGGGAGAATATAGGATGAACCACAATAATTGTTTGTTAAAATAAGAATAGCTTGACAGAAATGTAATGTAAAACAATGGCAATACGGGTTATACAGTAGGTAACAATCCTTCGCATGAACTGCCAACATTATTACGCATATTAAATTAAGATATGCAAGATATTTGAATAGATATGTATTTTTTATAGCTATATACAGTGGGGAGAACAAGTATTTGATACACTGCCGATTTTGCAGGTTTTCCTACTTACAAAGCATGTAGAGGTCTGTAATATTTATCATAGGGTGAGAGCATTGGACATGCTTTTGGCGGTTGACCTGCTTCCGTTTTGTGGGTGGCACTGTGTGCAGTTTTCGAAGGATGGGTCCTGGCCTCTCGGGGGGCCTATGGATCCGGGGGGACGGGGGTAGTATGCCGATCACTGGGATGACAACCCAACTTGGGATGGGGAGGGGCTTTAGAGGGGGGAATAGTGGAGAACAATTGGAGGGTTACTTAGTAGCAATGCAAATATCATGGTACAGCTATATGGACACACAATCACCCATGGTAAATTTACAAACATATATTATGATAAATAGATTTGAAACCTGTATCTCATTATGGTAAGTGGTGAAATAAGTATAGCCAGTTATAATTGTAATGGCTTAGCAGATAATAACAAAAGAATAACAATATTCACATGGCTCAAAGAGAAGGAATATAATATCTATTGTTTACAGGAAACTCATTCAACAATGGTTTAAAAAGTGTTGATAGGGGACAAAAAAGCGGTCGGACCATCATATAATTGGCATATACATTACTCTTACTGAATTTCCACATGGGCGAGGATATTGGACATTTAATCAAAGCCTATTGGATGATAACTTGTTTTTAACTAGGACAGAGGAATTTATAACTGTTTTTTTCTGACATAACATAGGTACAGAAAGTCCCCTTATTGTATGGGACACTTTTAAATGTGCCTTTAGAGGCCATGCAATTCAGTACTCATCTCGAAAACAATGAAATTTAGGTCAAAGGTGTCCATACTAACAAAGGAAATAGAAGGTCTAACAGAACAGATAGATAGCAATAAAAACTGTAACATAGAGGCTCAGAATAAATTAGAGGAAAAACTAAAAGAAATGGAGAAACTTATTCAAGAAAGATCAAGTGTAATGTATTATAAAAATAAAGCAAACTGGATGGTATATGGGGAAAAATGCACCAAATTATTTTTTAAATGCTACCAAAAAGAATTTATTGAAACTGGTTACAAATGATGGAGTCACCCATGATTCACCAAATTATATTTTGAAGGAGGAAGCAAAGTACTTTAAGCATATGTTTTCGTTTCAGTCGCCTCCATCTCCTCTAACTGAAGCTAATTGTAGGGATTTTTTTTCTATTGATAATGTAAAATTAACAGCCATACAGAAAGACTAATGTGAAGGTGAAATTACAGAGGAGGAACTTCTGGATGCAATTAAAGCCTTTAAGTCCTGGAAAACTCCAGGGTTGGATGGCATACCAGTCGAGGTATACCAAACCTTTGTTGATATACTCAGATGACTATTATTAACATGTTTTAACCACTCCTATGTAAATGGTAGATTATCAGACACTCAAGAAGAAGGTCTGATTTCATTATTACTGAAACAGGATACAAGTGGGAAATATAAAGATCCAGTCCATTAAAAAAATTGGAGGCCCCTTACACTTCAGTGTTGCGATGCAAAAATTCTAGCAAAAAGTATAGCGCATAGAATTAAAAAGGTATTGTTGGACATTATTTATTCTAATCAGACAGGTTTTTTACATGGACGATACATTGGAGATAAAAGGCAAGTACTGGAAACAATAGAACACTATGAAAAATCTGGGAAACCAGGCCTGCTGTTCATAGCAGACTTTGAAAAGGCATTTGATAAAGTACGATTGGAGTTTATATATAAATGCCTGGAGCATTTCAATTTTGGAGAATCTCTTATAAAATGGGTTAAAATCATGTATAGTAACCCTAGGTGTAAAATAGTAAATAATGGCTATTTCTCCGAAAGTTTTCAACTGTCAAGAGGAGTAAAACAAGGTTGTCCACTATCGGCATATCTATTTATTATGGCCATCGAAATGTTAGCTACTAAAATCAGATCCAACAATAATATCAAGGGATTAGATATCCAGGGCTTAAAAACAAAAGTGTCATTGTACGCTGATGATTCATGTTTTCTTTTAAATCCACAACTTGAATCGCTCCACAGCCTCATAGAGGCTCTAGATACATTTTCTAACCTCTCTGGATTACAACCAAAATATGATAAATGTACTATATTATGTATTGGATCACTAAAAAATACAATTCTTACATTACCATGTAGTTTACCAATAAAATGGTCTGATGGTGATGTGGATATACTCGGAATACATATCCAAATGAAATAAATGATCTCACTCCAATACATTTTAATAGAAAGTTAGCAAAAATAGATAAGATCTTGCTACCATGGAAAGGTAAATACCTGTCTATTTGTGGAAAAATCACCTTTATTAACTCTTTAGTATTATCCCAGTTTACCTATTTGCTTATGGTCTTGCCTACGCCTAGTGAACAGTTTGTAAAATTATATCAGAAAAAAAACAGTCAATTTTATTTGGAACGCAAGCCATACAAAATTGGACGGGGCTATTTATATAATGAATATGAATTTGGAGGACAGAAATTAGTAAATATTAAAGCATTAGACCTAAAAGCTTCAGTCATACAAAAGTTATACTTAAATCCGAACTGGTTCTCTAGCAAATGAGTAAGATTGTCTCACCCCATGTTCAAGAATGACCTTTTTCCCTTTATTCAGATTACAACCTCTCACTTTCAGTTATTTGAAAGGGAAATCATCTCCCAAATATCACTATTTCTAAAACAAGCCATAGAAAGTTGGTTGCAATTTCAATTTAATTCTCCAGAAACTACAGAACAGGCCCCGGTTTGAGAATCAGACGCCTCACAGGTTCTGAACTGGCAGCTTCATTAAATAGTACCTGCAAAACACCAGTCTCAACGTCAACAGTGAAGAGGCGATTCCGGCATGCTGACCTTCTAGGCAGAGATGCAAAGAAAAACCCATATCTCAGACTGCCCTTAATCTTTTCTTTGTATTGGCCAGGCTGAGATATGGCTTTTTCTTTGCAACTCTGCCTAGAAGGTCAGCATCCCAGAGTCGCCTCTTCACTGTTGACATTGAGACTGGTGTTTTGCGGGTACTATTTAATGAAGCTGCCTGTTGAGGACCTGTGAGGCATCTGTTTTTCAAATTAGACAATCTAATGTATTTTTCCTCTTGCTCAGTTGTGCACCGGGGCCTCCCACTCCTCTTTCTATTCTGGTTAGAGCCAGTTTGTGCTAATTTCTCAGAACAAGAATAGACTGACGAGTTTCAGAAGAAAGAAGGCCAGTTTTATTGCTTCTTTAATCAGCACAACAGTCTTCAGCTGTGCTAACATAATTGCAAAAGGGTTTTCTAATGATCAATTAGCCTTTTAAAATGATAAACTTGGATTAGCAAACACAACGTGGTATTGGAACACAGGACTGATGGTTGCTGATAATGGGCCTCTGTACACCTATGTAGATATTCCATTAAAAAGCAGTCTTTTCCAGCTACAATAGCCATTTACAACATTAACAATGTCTACACTGTATTTCTGATCAATTTGATGTTATTTTAATGGACAAAAATTTTTCTTTTCTTTCTAAAACAAGGACATTTCTAAGTGACCCCAAACTTTTGAATGGTGGTGTGTGTGTGTGTGTGTGTGTGTGTGTGTGTGTGTGTGTGTATATATATATATGTGTGTGTGTATGTATGTATGTATATGTATATGTATATGTATGTGTATGTATGTAAAAAAAAATTGCAGAGTTGATTCATGATGATGACTGCTAGCTAAGATTTTGAAAGTATGATGTTGACATGATCAGTCCAATCAAAGCTACTGTAGATATAACGTGATTTGACGTCATTTTATCTGTGAGCAATGACCTTGAGCCTTCTTGGATGGCCACTTCTAATGTAACTCTATGGCAGTACCCAAGGGGCTTGAATTTTCGACCTCTACCCTTAGATTTGGCAGTGATGTAGTGTCCCCATGAGTGACAGAACACTGAGCCAATCACAGCGAAAATAGAGAACATTACCAACCCCTATGCTCTGTATTTTCCGCTGGCTGCACCACCACCACAGAAAGCACTGAGCTAGGCTGAAACACCTGCATTTTGGAGGTGCCTTACTCAAGAAAGTAAAAAAGAGACCATGTTTGTATGGAGGCTTTATTAACTCAATGATTTTTTGTTTTATTTGTTTACATTGTTTGCAAACTGATATGTGACACTTATTAATGCCAAAATAACATGCAAAACAGGCAACCCCCCCCCATTTTTATTTATTAATTTTATTTTAAATATTTTTTCGCTAAAAATGTGGGGCTCAAAACATGAAGGTCCAGCCCGAAGCTGCCACTAGCGAACTTGCAAGATTGTTTCAACTAGCCTATTCCGAGCCTTAAAGAGTTTCCTGCGCCAGTGAGTTTGGGACAGACACAGCTGTTTTTGCGCAAAGAGAAATGTGTTCAGGTATTTTATGATGTTTCCACTGGATATACAGTAATGGATTCTCAGAGCATGCCATTTTGTTCTTTCACACCGAGGCCTGGTGATTATCCAGAGGGAGAGTGTTGGAAAGATTTTTCAAATACTGTGAGGAGCTGTCATTCACAATGGATTTTTTTTTTTACTGACTTCGTTGACTTACTGTGTGAGGTGAAGAAGAAATGACTGAGAAATCAGACATCCTACATTTGAGTGCAACAGGCAAGTTAGCCCACTTCTATGAGTGCTCAGATTCGCACCCTCCGTCAACATTAAGAGGACAGAGAAACCAGACACATGCTCATTGCTCACATGGAGCCTCCAAACAAAATACAATTTAAAAAAAATACAAAACTCGTAAATTATGGTATGAATGAAATAAACCAACACGTGTTTCTCACAAGCGTAGCAGGTTGTGAACTCTGCAAACAACCTTTCCATTCCGAGAATGAGAAACTGCATAGGCCTAATTAATCCATGCATGATATACAGTATGTAACGGGGAATTGATACAACTAAACAATCAAAGGGCAAATAATGAACACAATAAAACAATGAATGCGCAAGAATTGGCGGGAGACAGTTCAGCACAATCTGGAGAGCTGAGCGCATTCTGGAGAGAGATGCGCCAATATCTTCGTCACACACTTCGTCCCCTTCTTCTTGTCTCAACATTTCAAATTATACTCAAGACACATTATCTGAACACATATGTTAGATGCATTGCTTTTCACTGACAGCCAGCATCTCAATAATCAGCTAGGCCTATTGCCACGCCTCCAAATACTTTATTAGAAAATTAATTTTTTTCAATCCCCCTGCACTCGGCACCCCCTACTCAAAACATCTTCCTGCAGCTATGGATACATGTACAGTACGTGGAGATAAGTGGGTAAGAGACATCCTGGGTTGGTCTCGTGACAGTGGTAGCCTAATGAGCTAAACATCATTATAATATTCACAATTAATTATTCTTATCAAATCGGTCAGATGAATAATTTCAGACAAGGAAAGGAGACTTGTGTGATCGCGGTGCTGTTTAGTGATAGGAGGGAGCGGTACGAGAGAAACAAATATGAATATTAATCCATACTTCTCCTCCCCGTGACGTAAAAGTCCAGTCCACACGAGCGTTGGTCTCCGGTCCAGTCTTATCACTAAGCAGTTAGTTGTGCATCGAACAACCAACGAACGAGCTCTGATAACTATACCGCGCAGCTACACGGTTTCTTCGCGGAAGAAGCCTCCCTCCCTGCCTCGCTTTGCGTATTCCACGCGCGCATTATCCTACTCTTAGCTCACTATCTTCATGTCCGAGTCCGACATATCCTCAGTGAACAGTTTTACGGTTTGAAGAAAATAAAACGTTGGGACACGCTGAATTGAAGGAGCGGGCGGAAAGGATCGGAGAGAGGGGAGAGAGGTCACCGTGCCCTGTCTGTATTTCGCTCACACCACGCCATGAAGATGCAGAGAATATCCGAGGTGGTGCTGCTGGTGGCCGGGGTTGCTTTGGGGCTGTGTGCCTGTCACACGGTGAAAGGTAGGTGAAGGGGAACTTGGCGCTGCCTACCCCAGCCGCCCTGCGTGGTGCGCTCTCACTCTGCAATGTGCTTATTGTAGAAGAGGCGGCAATGGGAGGGAGGGACCATCGGGAGAGAGGGTCCTTGTCGGAGTATTTTCACCGCTAATGTGGGCTGATCGCGCTGTGATTCTATTCATTTAGAACCTCTGATATTATATGGTTAGAATGCTGTGATTTGTAAAGCGGTCGGGGTTGGATTAGTTGATTGTAGGGAGGCTGGCGGAGGAGTGAGTCTATTTCCGAGCGGAGGTGCCTCTGGGACATGTCACTTCTTCCCAGGAGGAGTGATGTCGTTGCGTTGAGTGTAACAATGTGTCCAAGTTTTCACTGTGACAAATGCTTATTAATATGGTCTCTCGCCATGTGATAGGCATATTATAGCCTGCCTTCTCTAATCTACCGAGACAGATCTTAGTTTTTTTAAGAGATATGTGGTGGTAAGAATACATTTACACTTTAGTCATTTAGCAGACGCTCTTATCCAGAGCGACTTACAGTTAGTGAGTGCATACATAACAATAAAAATTAAATCATACTGGCCCCCCGTGGGAATCGAACACACAACCCTGGTGTTGCAAGCGCCATGCTCTACCAACTGAGCTACACGGGGAATAGTAGATTGTAGTCTGATATCTTATTGATGATGAGGACTATTTAGGCCATATAATGTCCTGATGCTGATATAAATATGAGTAGCTCTCTACTTATCAGATATTGTTATGATGATGCCGATGCTGCTGCTGATGGTGATGATGATGCTTATTATTGTTATTATTATTATTATTATTATTATTATTATTATTATTATTATTATTATTATTATTATTATTATTATTATTAGCCTAGACCTATTATTTTTATTTTAGTTATCAACCTAGCATTATCATCACAGGCCTTTTAGGCTAATGTTTTTTTAAATTGCAGAATGATGAGCGATTCATTTATATCGTTAATGGATGTTATTGGGGTCCGCACTTCCTTGGTGTGCTAAATATATCAGTGTTATTGAACATAGGATACTAACTGCTCTCGAGCTGCTCATGAGCCACTCCGGTGCCACAGGTAAACTGGTGGATCTGGCACCTGGTACACGTTAATACACTCCCCGTAGACTACTGTTGCACCTGTCACTTTGTCTGGCAGCAGTGGCAGTTGCCGGAGGCATGAATAGGTGTTGCTCCTGCCTGTCCCTGTGCGTCGGATAGAAAGCAGCCTTTGCGCCTGGCTTCAGATGCGCCCAATCGGCCTATTTTGTCTCTATCTGTTAGTAGTAGTAGTATGGGGGCATATGATAGCCAATGACCTGAGTAGGGAGGCCAAGCTTGTGCTTCACCTGCATTTTCATTTGAATATGATTATAGCCTGACCCTGAGCAGAGCTCAAATCAACGGCCAACAGTGTGTGTGTGTATGTGTGTGTGTGTGTGTGTGTGTGTGTGTGTGTGTGTGAGCGAGCGATAGAGAATGCGCTGTCCATGGTGCTGATTTGCAATAAAAGCCTGAGCGTGTTTTAATGCGCTGTCCGTAGTCCTGAAGTTACCAACGCATGTGTTTGTTTGCAACTGGAGACATGGTCTGTCCCCAACTCCACCCACAAATGTGTAGACTTTGTTCATCTTGCATGGTATTAGCTCAGGACTGTGGGCTTTTCGAGCCACTGCTCGGCTGCGAAGTAAGAAGTAAACAAATTACCGCCGAGTCTACGGGGGTGGAAACGCGAGCACACCACGGTTCTAATTGAGTCCCCAGGGCCTCAACGCAGCTCTAAATTCGGGAGAAAATGAGAGCCCATTGTTTAATTTACAGTATGTGCTGCTATCCTGGCCCACTAGCCGCATTTTCAAGTTCCATATTTTAATCCTTGTAAAAGCGAGAGAAACACGCATGTGAGACACACAGTATCATTCTGAAAATGTCATTTGTTTTCTTCTGTCTTGCTTTTCTTTAACATGCGACAGTTGAACGGTGCATCTATGTCCTTTAAGTAACTAGAGAATACTCTGGAATGGGCTGTTCTCCGGGACAACTTTGAGGTGTGGGCTTCCACTGTCATTTTCCGTTTAGCCACCGTTTCATAGCAAGAACCGTGAACGAATGATCAACTTCCTTTAATCAAAGTCACCCTCAAGGCATCCGCACAAAATCTAGAGCTGTGTGTTTGTGTGTGTGTGTGTATGCCCGGACCATAAGTATGTGTTTTGGCCCATGTTGACAGCAGCAAAGTATGCAAAACTGCAAAGAGGCGGCGAAGCTATTTACAAAGGCATTATTGCATTCACGGTTGCACGCTGTGGCTCAAACGATTTCTCCCAAAACCCACCATGCCTCACTCTCAGCAGCGTGGTTTTTGTGTCACATTTTATCGCGGTTGAGTAGAAAGCGGTGCATTTTTGTTGTAGTTGCCAGAGCTGCGATTTTTCGGTAATTCCAAGCAATATGAACTCTGAATTTAGATAGCTCATTACCAGCAGTATGTGTATTTTAATTTAACCACTGTGTCTGTTTCCATGGAGGAACCTTTTGCGGCTTTATTATTTTTCAATCAGAAAGTATATACATACTTAAAATGTAATATGCCTCAGTCCATAGAGGAAGCAAAGTATTACTTGGTAATACTATTTGGTCTACTGCAGGAGTGTTTTGGCTGTTGTTGGTGGTAGACTACTGTATATGTGAAAATGAGGTACAGAATGCAGAAATGTATCCTTCAGTGCACAGGGTTTACATAAATCAACATAAAGAGAGTTATGATTAACAGAAACGTCCACCTTCATTATAAAATAATGTATTATTTCAATATAGGCTATGCTTCTTCTTTAGAACACCTGACCTATACACTGATTATACCAAATATTAGGAACAGCTTCCCCTTTTGCCCTTAGAACAGCCTCAATTTGTCGGGGAGTGTTTTTTATAATCAGTGTACATTGTTCATTCAATAATATTTTGTGTGTGTGTGTGTGATAGAATACGCAGAAGAGCGAAAGGAAAGAAGACCCCATCAGCCAATAAAAAAGGGGTGACAAAAACAAGCGGCAGATTTATGTCCTCCGTTTGAGAGAGGAAGTGCATTATGGGAGCGCGCTATAAATCCCCGGCCGGGCCAGACAGTGACACAGGAGGCAGCACAAATCCTGCCTGCCGTGCTGCGACTGGAAAACCATGGTTCAACATGGAGGAGGACATGCTGTTACCTCACTGATCTCAATGCAGCCTTGCTTGTCTCTCCTATTTTTAGATCTGTCTCAAAAACCAAGGCTCAGTGCAGAGGAGTGCAGTAGATCCTAGATTAGTAATATCTTTCATTTTAGATCAGGCTCAGCATGGAGTATAGCTATTTCACTGATCTCAAATCAGTCCTCTTATCTCAGATTAGGGCAAATTATTGAGGAGGAGTGCTACCTCATTGATCTCAGATCTGCTTTATCTGCCTTACTTCAGATCAGGGTTTTGCTAATAGAGTAGTGTTACTTCACTGATCTCAAATCAGCTTATTCTTGTTGAATAGACCAGTGTTTAGTGACCAACTCAGTGGCCTTGTTGGTAGAGAGTCCATCCAGAGATTGTAAGGTTGGGAGTTTGATCCCCTGCTGAGTCATACCAAATACTGTAAAAATGGGACCCAATGCATCTCTGCTTGGCACTCAGTATTAAGGAGATAGATTTGGGGGTAAGGCCCTGCGATAGACTAGCGTCCTATCCAGGGGGTGTACTTGTACTGCCTCACACTACAGGAGATAGGCTACCTCCAGGCTACTTCATTTCTTTAGTGTAGGAGTTCAGAGCAGAATACTATTATCCTAATGATCTCACAAGAGATAAGCTCAGACTCTGTGTCCTTGTTCCAATATCCACTCCAACACACCACTGAGATACGCTAGTGTGGAAAATTGAACAAATGTGGAGTGTCTCCCCATTGAATTCAGAACAATACAAAAGGTTACAGGTGTATGTATTACTGTGATCTTATAGCCTGTGGCCATAGCACCGCTGACCCACAGAACACCCGGTTTGCTTTTCAAGGTCTCACTAAATCCTCTCTCCTTCTCCCCTCCCTCCCTCCCTCCCTCCCTCATTCTTCTACATTGTTCATGGCTGTGATTATGTCTTCATGGTCTCTTGTCTCTTGCACTCCTTTCTAGTTTTCCGGGAGGTGAACAGTGTGTGTGTTATAGTTGGAGATAAGCCTCGACTAATCACAGTGGGCAGGTGAACTCTCTTGCTCCCCTCATCTCCCTCTGTGGAGCTATGGCTGACCATACTTAGCACTAGACACTTAACAAAGAGCTGCAGTTAGTTTCAGAATGGGTGACTAGGAATAAGTTAGTCCTAGATATTTCAAAAACTAAAAGCATTTTATTTGGGACAAATCATTCACTAAACCCTAAACCTCAACTAAATCTTGTAATAAATAATGTGGAAATTGAGCAAGTTGAGGTGACTAAACTGCTTGGAGTAACCCTGGATTGTAAACTGTCATGGTCAAAACATGTTGATACAACAGTAGCTAAGATGGAGAGAAGTCATAATAAAGCGTTACTCTGTCTTTTTAACAACACTATCAACAAGGCAGGTCCTACAGGCTGGCCCTTAAATGTACACGGAGAGTTAAATTAATAATATGCATGTACATCTATCATGGCTCAAAGTGGAAGAGAGATTGACTTCATCACTACTTGTTTTTGTAAGAAGTGTTGACAAGCAGAATGTACCGAGCTGTCTGTTTAAACTACTAGCACACAGCTCGGACACCCATTCTTACCCCACAAGACATGCAACTAAAGGTCTCTTCATAATCCCCAAGTCAAGAACATACTATGGGAGGCGCACAGTACTAAATAGAGCCATGGCTACATAGATCTCTATTCCACATCAGGTAACTGATGCAAGCAGTAGAATCAGATTTAAAAAAACAGATACAAATACACCTTATGGAACAGCGGGGACTGTGAAGAGACACACACACAGGCACAGACACACATACACATGATAAGACACGCACTCTACACACACGCACACATGGATTTTGTATTGTAGATATGTGATAGTAGAGTAGTGACCTGAGGGAACACACTTAATGTGTTGTGAAAACTGTTATGTAATGAAATGTCATGTAATATTTTAAATGGTATATAACTGCCTTAATGTTGCTGGACCCCAGGAAGAGTAGCTTCTGCCTTAGCAGCAGCTAATGGGGATCCTTAATAAATACAAATACTAGACTAGACACTCTCTGAGGCCCATTGATTTACTCTCTGAGGTGTGAAGAAGGGGTAGAGATGGAGAAAAGAGAAGGGGAGAGGTGTATGTGAGTGGTGAAAACACCAGAGGCTTTTATAAAATTAAGACAGAATGTCCCGTGTCTATGTAAGTGCTCCCTGAGGAGAAGAGAGGAGAGGAGAGGAAGGAGAGGTTGTTTAGCGAGGGAAAGGAATAGCATAAGCAATTAGAGAGAGATGGGTAAAAGTAGTCCCCCTCCCTCACCCCAGTGTCCCCCTCACCTTTTAACAGTAGCAGCAGGAGACAAAGAACACACCTCGCAAACCCATTAGAGCCCAGTGTCTCCAAACCCATTAGAGCCCAGTGTCTCCAAACCCATTAGAGCCCAGTGTCTCCAAACCCATTAGAGCCCAGTGTCTCCAAACCCATTAGAGCCCAGTGTCTCCAGCGTGTCCCGTTAGAGCCCAGTGTCTCCAAACCCATTAGAGCCCAGTGTCTCCAAACCCATTAGAGCCCAGTGTCTCCAAACCCATTAGAGTCCAGTGTCTCCAGCGTGTCCCATTAGAGCCCAGTGTCTCCAAACCCATTAGAGCCCAGTGTCTCCAAACCCATTAGAGCCCAGTGTCTCCAGCGTGTCCCATTAGAGCCCAGTGTCTCCAAACCCATTAGAGCCCAGTGTCTCCAGCGTGTCCCATTAGAGCCCAGTGTCTCCAAACCCATTAGAGCCCAGTGTCTCCAGCGTGTGTGTATGTGCGCGCGACTGTGAATTCGTATGTGCGTGTGAGATAGAGAGAGAGTGTGTGAGATAGAGAGAGAGTGTGTGTGTGTTTCTTTTGTTTTTCACACAACAGTAAAACAGAACAGAAGCTTTTAGATAGAGGCTGTTGGTTAGACTCTTCCCTGACACGTCAGCCAACTGTCTGTACATGCCCTTAAACACACTCCCAGTCCAGAGTGCTAACCAGCATCCTCCACTTCTGTCTTGTTCTCTTCCTCACTCTCCTTTTCTCCAATCAATCGCTTCCGCACCAATCTCACCAGCTCCCCCTCTCCATTTGTCAAAGCTGACATGCTCAGATCTCTCGCTCGTGCGCACTCTCTCTCTCTCTCTCTCTCTCTCTCTCTCTCTCTCTCTCTCTCTCTCTCTCTCTCTCTCTTTCTCAGACGAGCAGGGAGGAGCTGTGTTGATAGTGTGTGACCTGTTCCTCTCCACCAGCTGAGTCTAGCTGACCTCAGAGGAACTGAACAGAGGGAGACATGGAGAGAGTGCCGTATCCCTGTGGAACATATCAATTCCATGTCTAGTTGAAATGTGACACATACACCCTGAAACATTGATCTATCAAGCTCCTCAGGTGAAAAAACACACTATCTCCTCTCCCTCCTCTTACGTCATCATTACCACCTCATTATTAGTAAAAACTGTCTGTCCACCAGGGCCGCGACACCAGAGAAGAGATACGAGATAAAAAAATACAACATCTGAAAAATACTCCAACGATGTCATGATGTGTGTGTGTGTGTGTGAGCAGTGTGTCTGCCAACTCCCGCTCTCTCTGTAAGTGAATAGCATATGGGATGACAACTGTTGCCTTCATGGGGAAATAGACAGATTCATTTAAATGCAGCTCAGAAGGAGAACAGACACGCTAGTGATGAGACCTTAACACCATCATCAAAGTACTATTGCACAGGGACAGTGTGTGTGTGTGTGTGTGTGTGTGTGTGTGTGTGTGTGTGTGTGTGTGTGAGTGTGTGTGTGTGTGTGTGTGTGTGTGTGTGTGTGTGTGTGTGTGTGTGTGTATTGGCATGGATGGGGGATTTGGGAAATAGAATGCTAAAATACAATGTGTAATCCCTGTAGTTTAGTACAACCTGTGGATGTTCACTAACAATGACCATAATAGAATCCTGTCCAATACACAAATTAATTTGATATTGAAAGAAAAAAACAGTGTACACTATATGTTTGCGTGGGTAGGTGTGTACAGATCTCTTGTCTTCATGTATTTATTGCGTGTGTGTGTGTGTCAATACAGTGTGTCTGCAAACGTTTGTGTTTGTGTGTGTAAATGTTCTTTATGGCAGTTCAGTGGAGAGTCCAGGATCATAAGGTTTATAGGAGTTTGCAGTACATGTTGTCCTGTTGTCCTGCAGTCTGTTCTGTATTGAGTTTTGGTACATGTTGTCATGTTGTCCTGCAGTCTGGACTTTATTGAGTTGTGGTACATGTTGTAATGTTGTCCTGCAGTCTGGCCTGTATTGAGTTTTGGTACATGTTGTCATGTTGTCCTGCAGTCTGGACTTTATTGAGTTGTGGTACATGTTGTCATGTTGTCCTGCAGTCTGGACTGTATTGAGTTGTGGTACATGTTGTCATGTTGTCCTGCAGTCTAGACTGTATTGAGTTGTGGTACATGTTGTCATGTTGTCCTGCAGTCTGGACTGTATTGAGTTGTGGTACATGTTGTCATGTTGTCCTGCAGTCTGGATTGTATTGAGTTGTGGTACATGTTGTCATGTTGTCCTGCAGTCTGGACTTTATTGAGTTGTGGTACATGTTGTCATGTTGTCCTGCAGTCTGGATTGTATTGAGTTGTGGTACATGTTGTCATGTTGTCCTGCAGTCTGGATTGTATTGAGTTGTGGTACATGTTGTCATGTTGTCCCGCAGTCTGGACTGTATTGAGTTGTGGTACATGTTGTCATGTTGTCCTGCAGTCTGGACTGTATTGAGTTGTGGTACATGTTGTCATGTTGTCCTGCAGTCTGGACTTTATTGAGTTGTGGTACATGTTGTCATGTTGTCCTGCAGTCTGGATTGTATTGAGTTGTGGTACATGTTGTCATGTTGTCCCGCAGTCTGGACTGTACTGAGTTGTGGTACATGTTGTCCTACTGTCCTGCAGTCTGGGCTCTATTGAGTTGTGGTATATGTTGTCCTACTGTCCTGCAGTCTGGACTGTATTGAGTTGTGGTACATGTTGTCCTACTGTCCTGCAGTCTGGACTGTATTGAGTTGTGGTACATGTTGTCCTGTTGTCCTGCAGTCCTGCATTCTGGACTGTATTGAGTTGTGGTATATGTTGTCCTGTTGTCCTGCAGTCTGTTCTGTTTTGAGGTGTGGTACATGTTGTCCTACTGTCCTGTAGTCTGTTCTGTATTGAAATGTGGTACATGTTGTCCTACTGTCCTGCAGTCTGGACTGTATTGAGTTGTGGTACATATTGTCATGTTGTCCTGCAGTCTGGACTGTATTGAGTTGTGGTACATGTTGTCATGTTGTCCTGCAGTCTGGATTGTATTGAGTTGTGGTACATGTTGTCATGTTGTCCTGCAGTCTGGACTGTATTGAGTTGTGGTACATGTTGTCCTACTGTCCTGCAGTCTGGACTCTATTGAGTTGTGGTATATGTTGTCCTACTGCCCTGCAGTCTGGACTGTATTGAGTTGTGGTATATGTTGTCATGTTGTCCTGCTGTCTGGACTGTATTGAGTTGGGGTACATCTTGTCATGTTGTCCTGCAGTCTGGACTGTATTGAGTTGTGGTACATGTTGTCCTACTGTCCTGCAGTCTGGACTGTATTGAGTTGTGGTACATGTTGTCCTGTTGTCCTGCTGTCCTGCAGTCTAGACTGTATTGAGTTGTGGTATATGTTGTTCTGTTGTCCTGCAGTCTGTTCTGTATTGAATTGTGGTACATGTTGTCATATTGTCCTGCAGTCTGGACTGTATTGAGTTGTGGTACATGTTGTCTTACTGTCCTGCAGTCTGTTCTGTATTGAATTGTGGTACATTTTATCCTACTCTCCTAGAGTCTGGACTATATTGAGTTGTGGTACAAGTTGGCATGTTGTCCTGCTGACTGGACTATATTGAGTTGTGCTACATGTTGTCATGTTGTCCTGCAGTCTGGACTTTACTGAGTTGTGGTACATGTTGTCATGTTGTCCTGCTGTCCTGCAGTCTGGACTGTATTGAATTGTGGTACATGTTGTCCTACTGTCCTGCAGTCTGTTCTGTATTGAGTTGTGGTACATATTGTCCTGCTGTCCTGCAGTCTGGACTGTATTGAATTGTGGTACATGTTGTCATATTGTCCTGCAGTCTGGACTTTATTGAGTTGTGGTACATGTTGTCCTACTGTCCTGCAGTCTGTTCTCTATTGAGTTGTGGTACATGTTGTGCTGCTGTCCTGCAGTCTGGACTGTATTGAGTTGTGGTACATGTTGTCCTGTTGTCCTGCAGTCTGTTCTGTATTGAGTTGTGGTAGATGTTGTCCTGCTGTCCTGCAGTATGGACTGTATTGATTTGTGGTACATGTTGTCCTGTTGTCCTGTTGTCCTGCAGTCTGTTCTGTATTGAGTTGTGGTAGATGTTGTCCTGCTGTCCTGCAGTCTGGACTGTATTGAATTGTGGTACATGTTGTCATATTGTCCTGCAGTCTGTTCTGTATTGAGTTGTGGTACATGTTGTCCTACTGTCCTGCAGTCTGTTCTGTATTGAGTTGTGGTACATGTTGTCCTGCTGTCCTGCAGTCTGTACTGTATTGAGTTGTAGTACATGTTGTCCTGTTGTCCTGCAGTCTGTTCTCTATTGAGTTGCGGTACAGGTTGTCCTGCTGTCCTGCAGTCTGGAATGTAGTGATTTGTGGTACATGTTGTCATGTTGTCCTGCAGTCTGGACTGTATTGAGTTGTGGTACATGTTGTCCTACTGTCCTGCAGTCTGGACTGTATTGAGTTGTGGTACATGTTGTCCTGTTGTCCTGCTGTCCTGCAGTCTGGACTGTTTGGTTTGTGGTAAATGTTGTCCTGTTGTCCTGCTGTCCTGCAGTCTGGACTGTATTGAATTGTGGTACATGTTGTCCTGTTGTCCTGCTGTCCTGCAATCTGGACTGTATTGAGTTGTGGTACATGTTGTCCTACTCTCCTGCAGTCTGTTATGTATTGAATTGTGGTACATGTTGTCCTGCTGTCCTGCAGTCTGGACTGTATTGAGTTGTGGTACATGTTGTCATGTTGTCCTGCAGTCTGGACTGTATTGATTTGTGGTACATGTTGTCCTGTTGTCCTGCTGTCTTGCAGTCTGGAATGTATTGAGTTGTGGTACATGTTGTCCTACTGTCCTGCAGTCTGTTCTGTATTGAGTTGTGGTACATGTTGTCCTGCTGTCCTGCAGTCTGGACTGTATTGAGTTGTGGTACATGTTGTCCTACTGTCCTGCAGTCTGTTCTGTATTGAGTTGTGGTACATGTTGTCCTGCTGTCCTGCAGTCTGGACTATATTGAGTTGTGGTACATGTTGTCCTGTTGTCCTGCAGTCTGTTCTGTTTTGAGTTGTGGTACATGTTGTCCTACTGTCCTGCAGTCTGTTCTGTATTGAATTGTGGTACATGTTGTCATATTGTCCTGCAGTCTGGACTGTATTAAGTTGTGGTACATGTTGTCCTACTGTCCTGCAGTCTGGACTGTATTGAGTTGTGGTACATGTTGTCATGTTGTCCTGCATTCTGGACTGTATTGAGTTGTGGTACATGTTGTCATGTTGTCCTGCAGTCTGGACTGTATTGAGTTGTGGTACATGTTGTCCTATTGTCCTGCAGTCTGTTCTGTATTGAGTTGTGGTACATGTTGTCCTGCTGTCCTGCAGTCTGTTCTGTATTGAGTTGTGGTACATGATGTCCTGTTGTCCTGCAGTCTGTTCTGTATTGAGTTGTAGTACATGTTGTCCTGCTGTCCTGCAGTCTGGACTGTATTGAATTGTGGTACATGTTGTCCTGTTGTCCTGCAGTCTCTTCTGTATTGAATTGTAGTACATGTTGTCCTGTTGTCCTGCAGTCTGTTCTGTATTGAGTTGTGGTACATGTTGTCTTGTTGTCCTGCAGTCTGTTCTGTATTGAGTTGTGGTACATGTTGTCCTGTTGTCCTGCAGTCTGGACTTTAGTGAGTTGTGGTCCGTGACTCTCACCTCTACACAGTGGTCCACCATATATCCACCTACTACAGAAAAGCAGTCACAAAGGACCATGAATCCTTGCCCCTTCCTGCTTTCCCAGAACTGTGTGTAATGGTGATTTAGTGTGAGTGTGTGTGTCTATGAGTGAGTTATGATGTGGCAGTGCCCCTCACTTTAAATATCTTCGTGATAAACACTTCTTCATTAGGAGACATTTGTGTGTCTAGCTGGAGTGCACAACAGATAATGTCTGGCTTCTGTCATCGCCTAGTGCTGTCTGATTTCTGGAATGAGTCGCTGTCACTCCAGCATCACATGATCAGAACACACGTACAGATAGATCTGAAATTGCCACCACACACACACGCACGTGCACGCTCGCGCACACACACACACACACATACAGGTTGTTATGGTGGCGTCAGTTAGGAGAAGTTGAGGGGAACAGGTCTGGCCAGTCTTTGTAGAAGGCCTGCCACGGATGCTGCAGTTTTATCTTTCTTCCTCTAAAGTGGGTCAGTGACACACACACACGCGCACACACGCGCACGCACGCACACACACACACACACAGACACATACACACATACACACCACTCCTTTCCTCCTTGTCAAGGTCTACCTCATTTCCCTGTGGTGGTAGCCCAAGTCTGGTAATTGCATGCGGACAGAACAGGGAGTTTGAGGCACAAGGCTCATCCCTACAGGGCTCTTCTCTGTATGGGTTGGTTCTCTGTTCTGGTGGTTTAAATGTAGTCTTGTGTGCCAGGATTCTATGATGCATAGGGAATAGGATAACGCAGAGGGTAAGTCAGACTTTTCTATGATATTGCTGTGGTGAACTACCGATAGTAGCAAAGTGGCTATAGTTTCATTTGGTGATTGAACTACTGTTGTATAGCAATGTAGATGACCTGGTCATGTCTTCCTGTTTGTTTTCTGGATTTAGTGTTTTTTAAACCTATACTGTTGTCATCATCATCTTCGTCCTGTCCCATGAGCTGCTAGATCTGGGTCACTGTGTACTGTAGCTCCTCCCACCAGTCTACTCTGCTGTGTTTATTTATTTTAATTTTTAATTTAACCTTTATTTAACCAGGTAAGCCAGTTGAGAACAAGTTCTCATTTACAACTGCGACCTGGCCAAGATAAAGCAAAGCAGTGCAATAAAAACAACAACACAGAGTTACATATGGGATAAACACAACATACAGTCAAAAACACAATAGAAAATCTATATACAGTGTGTGCAAATATGGTAAGTTATGGAGGTAAGGCAATAAATAGGCCATAGTGCAAAATAATTACAATTTAGTATTAACACTGGAGTGATAGATGTGCAGAAGATGATGTGCAAATAGAGATACTGGGGTGCAAATGAGCAAAATAAATAACAATATGGGGATGAGGTAGTTGGGTGAGCTAATTACAGATGGGCTGTGTACAGGTGCAGTGATCGGTAAGCTGCTCAGACAACTGATGCTTAAAGTTAGTGAGGGAGATAAGAGTCTCCAGCTTCAGAGATTTTTGCTGTTCGTTCAGGTCATTAGCAGCAGAGAACTGGAAGGAATGGCGGCCAAAGGAGGTGTTGGCTTTGGGGATGACCAGTGAGATATACCTGCTGGAGCGCATACTACGGGTGGGTGTTGCTATGGTGACCAATGAGCTAAGATAAGGCAGGGATTTGCCTAGCAGAGATTTATAGATGACCTGGAGCCAGTGGGATTGGCGACGAATATGTAGTGAGGGCCAGCCAATGAGAGTGTACAGGTCACAATGGTGGGTAGCATATGGGGCTTTGGTGACAAAACGGATGGCACTGTGATAGACTACATCCAATTTGCTGAGTAGAGTGTTGGAGGCTATTTTGTAAATGATATCGCTGAAGTCAAGGATCGTAGGATAGTCAGTTTTACGAGGGCATGTTTGGCAGCATGAGTGAAGGAGGCTTTGTTGCGAAATAGGAAGCTGATTCTAGATTTAACTTTGGATTGGAGATGCTTAATGTGAGTCTGGAAGGAGAGTTTACGGTCTAACCAGACACCTAGGTATTTGTAGTTGTCCACATATTCTAAGTCAGACCTGCCGAGAGTAGTGATTCTAGTAGGGCGGGCGGGTGCAAGCAGCGTTTGATTGAAGAGCATGCATTTAGTTTTACTAGTGATTAAGAGCAGTTGAAGGCTACGGAAGGAGTGTTGTATGCCATTGAAGCTTGTTTGGAGGTGTGTACCTGCTCCTTGCACTGTTCTCCTGTTTTATACTGACCATCTCTCTCTCTCTCTCTCTCTCTCTCTCTCTCTCTCTCTCTCTCTCTCTCTCTCTCTCTCTCTCTCTCTCTCTCTCTCTCTCTCTCTCTCTCTCGCTCTGTCTATCTCTCTCCCTCCCCCTGGGTCTCCCAGCAGACTTCAGCCTACAACAGTATTAGTGCTTCTCTAATTACTAGCGCAAAGGCTTTGCCTGGTCGTATCACAGACTATTCTCTGTTCTCTCCTCAGGATATCTATCTAGTCTCTCTCTAACTCTGTACACAATCACAATCTATCAACTCCCCCCCACACAGTCCCCCCACTTAGTCCCCCTCACAGCTCACACAGTCCCCTTCGAACAGTCCCTCCTCACACTGTCCCCCTCACACAGACCCCTTTAAACAGTCCCCCACTCACACATTCCCCCTCACCTGCCCCTCACACAGTACCACAGAGCAGCTTTGTAAAGGCACAGGTACTGTAGGGCTGAGGGCAAAGCTTTCATTCTGTGTTCAGTTGTAATTCTGACTATATCTTCTTCCGTTTAGTAAGTGGGCTGTGGGTTATCAAGGCTACACTCACCCAGGAGACTAGTTTGAAGGACACACAGTCTATCCCCCTCTACCATAATCACTACAGTATATCACCTTCTACTATAATCACCACAGTCTATCCCCCTCTACCATAATCACCACAGTATATCACCCTCTACCATAATCACTACAGTATATCACCCTCTACCATAATCACCACAGTATATCACCCTCTACCATAATCACCACAGTCTATCCCCCTCTACCATAATCACCACAGTATATCACCTTCTACTATAATCACCACAGTCTATCACCCTGTACCATAATCACCACAGTATATCACCCTCTACCATAATCACCACAGTATATCACCCTCTACCATAATCACCACAGTATATCACCCTCTACCATAATCACCACAGTATATCACCCTCTACCATAATCACCACAGTATATCACCCTCTACCATAATCACCACAGTATATCACCCTCTACCATAATCACCACAGTATATCACCCTCTACCATAATCACCACAGCCTATCACCCTCTACCATAATCACCACAGTATATCACCCTCTACCATAATCACCACAGTATATCACCCTCTACCATAATCACCACAGTATATCACCCTCTACCATAATCACCACCGTCTATCACCCTCTACCATAATCACCACAGTCTATCACCCTCTACCATAATCACCACAGTATATATAACCCTCTACCATAATCACCACAGTCTAAATAAAATAACTATCATAACCGTTTACAGCTGACTGAAAATGGGATGGCCGGGCATTCGTGAGGTTGAATCCATTTCCACGGTGACATGGACTCTTTACAACGTGATGAAACGTTGTTGCTCCTTGCTGAAACAAAGCAAGGTGTTGTAGCAAACAAGTGTTTGGTTGCCTAGGCAACACCCCCTCCCTGCAGCAGCACACACAGTCAATAGCGGAGGAGAGGAGATGTTTAAATTTGTTATATATACTGTATATATGCAGTTGAAGTCGGAAGTTTACATACACTTAGGTTGGAGTCATTAAGACTCTTTTTTCAACCACTCCACACATTTCTTGTTAAAAAACTATACTTTTGGCAAGTCGGTTAGGACATCTACTTTGTGCATGACAAGTAATTTTTCCAACAATTGTTTACAGACAGATTATTTCACTTATAATTCACTGTATCACAATTCCAGTGGGTCAGAAGTTTACATACACTAAGTTGACTGTGCCTTTAAACAGCTTGGAAAATTCCAGAAAATGATGTCATAGCTTTAGAAGCTTTTGATAGGGTAATTGACATCCTTTGAGTCAATTGGAGGTGTACCTGTGGATGTATTTCAAGGCCTACCTTCAAACACAGTGCCTCTTTGCTTGACATCATGGGAAAATCAAAAGAAATCAGCCAAGACCTCAGAAAACTAATTGTAGACCTCCACAAGTCTGGTTCATCCTTGGGAGCAATTTCCAAACGCCTGAAGGTACCACCTTCATCTGTACAAACAATAGTACGCAAGTATAAACACCATGTGACCACACAGCCGTCATACCGCTCAGGAAGGAGACGCGTTCTGTCTCCTAGAGATGAACGTACTTTGGTGCGAAAAGTGCAAATCAATCCCAGAACAACAGCAATTGACCTTGTGAAGATGCTGGAGGAAACCGGTACAAAAGTATCTATATCCACAGTAAAACGAGTCCTATATCGACATTACCTGAAAGGCCGCTCAGCAAGGAAGAAGCCACTGCTCCAAAACCGCTATAAAAAAGGCAGACCACGGTTTGCAACTGCCCATGAGGACTAAGATCGTACTTTCTGGAGAAATGTCCTCTGGTCTGATGAAACAAAAATAGAACTGTTTGGCCATAATGACCATTGTTATGTTTGGAGGAAAAAGGGGAAGGCTTGTAAGCCGAATAACACCATCCCAACCGTGAAGCACGGGGGTGGCAGCATCATGCTGTGGGGGTGCTTTGCTGCAGGAGGGACTGGTGCACTTCACAAAATAGATGGCATCATGAGGAAGGAAAATTATGTGGCTATATTGAAGCAACATCTCAAGACATCAGTCAGGAAGTTAAAGCTTGGTCGCAAATGGGTCTTCCAAATGGACAATGACCCCAAGCATACTTCCAAAGTTGTGGCAAAATGGCTTAAGGACAACAAAGACAAGGTATTGGAGTGGCCATCACAAAGCCCTGACCTTAATCCTTTAGAAAATGTGTGGGCAGAACTGAAAAAAGCGTGTGCGAGCAAGGAGGCCTACAAACCTGACTCAGTTACACCAGATCTGTCAGGAGGAATGGGCCAAAATTCACCTAACTTATTGTGGGAAGCTTGTGGAAGGCTACCCAAAACGTTTGACCCAAGTTAAACAATTTAAAGGCAATGCTACCAAATACTAATTGAGTCGTATGTAATCTTCTGACCCACTGGGAATGTGATGAAAGAAATAAAAGCTGAAAGAAATAATTCTCTCTACTATTATTCTGACATTTCACATTCTTAAAATGAAGTGGTGATCTTAACTGACCTAAGACAAGGAATTTTTACTAGGATTAAATGTCAGGAATTGTGAAAAACTGAGTTTAAATGTATTTGGCTAAGGTGTATGTAAACTTCCAACTTCAACTGTATATTTTTATGATTATAATGGTGAATCTGGTCATTTGGCTGACCAAAATTCCATGACAATCATACCTTAAGGACACTTGCAGCTTTTTAATTGGATGGGATCAGTGTTTTCTCTCTTTTGCCCTTCCCTCCCTCCCTTTCACCCTCACCTCTCCCTCTGTCCTCCCTCCCTCCCTCCCTTTCACCCTCACCTCTCCCTCTGTCCTCCCTCCCTCCCTCCCTTTCACCCTCACCTATCCCTCTGTCCTCCCTGCCTCCCTCCCTTCCACCCTCACCTCTCCCTCTGTGCTCCATCCCTCCCTCCCTTCCACCCTCACCTCTCCCTCTGCGCTCCATCCCTCCCTCCCTTTCACCCTCACCTCTCCCTGTGCGCTCCATCCCTCCCTCCCTTTCACCCTCACCTCTCCCTCTGTCCTCCCTCCCTCCCTCCCTTTCACCCTCACCTCTCCCTCTGTCCTCCCTGCCTCCCTTCCACCCTCACCTCTCCCTCTGTGCTCCATCCCTCCCTCCCTTCCACCCTCACCTCTCCCTCTGTGCTCCATCCCTCCCTCCCTTCCACCCTCACCTCTCCCTCTGCGCTCCATCCCTCCCTCCCTTTCACCCTCACCTCTCCCTGTGCGCTCCATCCCTCCCTCCCTTCCACCCTCACCTCTCCCTCTGTGCTCCATCCCTCCCTCCCTTTCACCCTCACCTCTCCCTCTCCCTGTGCGCTCCATCCCTCCCTCCCTTTCACCCTCACCTCTCCCTCTGTGCTCCCTCCCTCCCTCCCTTTCACCCTCACCTCTCCCTCTGTGCTCCCTCCCTCCCTCCCTCCCTTTCACCCTCACCTCTCCCTCTGTGCTCCCTCCCTCCCTCCCTTTCACCCTCACCTCTCCCTCTGTGCTCCCTCCCTCCCTCCCTTTCACCCTCACCTCTCCCTCTGTGCTCCCTCCCTCCCTCCCTTTCACCCTCACCTCTCCCTCTGTATTCCATCCTCCTTCCCTCCCTTTCACCCTCACCTCTCCATCTGCGCTCCATCCCTCCCTCCCTTTCACACTTCCTTCCTCACTCTATCCTCCATCCATCCCTCCATCCATTTCAACCTCACCTCTCCCTCTGTCCTCCTTCTCTTTCTCCCTCTGTCCTCTAGTTCAATACCATGTCAGAAGGATGTGCATTTGTGTGCGTGTGGGTGTTGGTCTGCCAAGGTGACTATTGCCCATCTTCAGAGCATGGATCTACTGCTGAGACCGCGCTTATAGAATCTTAAAACCCTGCTCAGTGTGTGAATGTGTGTAAGGTGCATCGTGTGTGAGTGTGTGTTTTTGTGTGTGAGTGTGTGTGTGTGTGTTTCTCTGTAGATGGCCTTTGGCCCCCAGAGTTCTCACTACTGTGTGAGAGTATGGCAGAGTCCAGCCCTAACATCTGTCTCTGAGAGTAGAGTAGAGTAGGGTAGAGTTGGGTAGAGCAGCCCTCTACCAGTCACTGAGAGGAAGGCCTTATATAGAACATCTAGTACCAGATAAACCATCCCACTGCCCCCAACAGCTAGTCCCAGAGCAACCATCCCAATGCACCAAACAACTAGTACCAGAGAAACCATCCCGCTGCACACAACCTTTTACCTAAATATGTACACTACCCATCAAAAGTTTTAGAACACCTACTCATTCAAGGGTTTTTCTTTATTTTCACTATTTTCTACATTGTTGAATAATAGTGAAGACATCAACACTATGAAATAATACTTATGGAATCATGTAGTAACCAAAAAAGTGTTAAACAAATCAAAATATATTTTATATTTGAGATTCTTCAAATAGCCACCCTTTGCCTTGTTGACAGCTTTGCACACTCTTGGCATTCTCTCAACCAGCTTCACCTGGAATGCTTTTCCAACATTCTTTACGGAGTTCCCACATATGCTGAGCACTCGTTTGGCTGCTGTTCCTTCACTCTGAGGTCCGACTCATCCCAAACCATCTCAATTTGGTTAAGGTCGGGGGATTTTGGAGGCCAGGCCATCTGATGCAGCACTCCATCCCTCTCCTTCTTGGTAAAATAGCCCTTACACAGCCTGGAGGTGTGTTGGGTCATTGTCCTGTTGAAAAAAAAAAGATAGTCCCACTAAGCCCAAACCAGATGGGATGGTGTATCGCTGCAGAATGCTGTGGTAGCCATGCTGGTTAAGTGTGCCTTGAATTCTAAGTACTTCACAGACAATGTCACCAGCAAAGCACCCCCACACCATAACACCTCTTCCTCCATGCTTTACGGTGGGAAATACACATGCAGAGATCATCCGTTCACCCACACTACATCTCACAAAGACAAGACGGTTGGAACCAAAAATCTCAAATTTCCACCTGTCTAATGTTCATTGCTCATGTTTCTTGGCCCAAGCAGGTCTCTTCTTCTTATTGGTTTCCTTTAGTAGTGGTTTCTTTGCAGCATTCGACCATGAAGGCCTGATTCACACAGTCTCCTCTGAACAGTTGATGTTGAGATGTGTGTGTTATTTGAACTCTGTGAAGAATTTATTTGGGCTGCAATTTCTGAGACTGGTAACTCTAATGAACTTAACCTCTGCAGCAGAGGTAACTCTGGTCTACCATTCCTGTGGCGGTCCTCATGTGAGCCAGTTTCATCATAGCGCTTGATGGTTTTTGCGACTGCACTTGAAGAAACTTTAAAGTTCTTCATGTCTTAAAGTAATGATGGACTGTCGTTTCTCTTTGCTTATTTGAGCTGTTTTTGCCATAGTATGGACATGGTATTTTACCAAATAGGGCTATCTTCTGTATTCCCCCCCCCCCCCCATTCTTGAAACGCATTAAGAAGTAAATACATTCCACAAATTAACTTTTAAGAAGGCACACCTGTTAATTGAAATGCATTCCAGGTGACTAACTCATGAAGCTGGTTGAGAGAATGCCAGGAGTGTGCAAAGCTCTCATCAAGGCAAAGGGTGCCTATTTGAAGAATCTCAAATTTAAAATATATTTTGATTTGTTGTCACAACTTCGGCCGAGGCTGCCTCCCCTCCTTGTTCGGGCAGGCTTCGGCGTTCGTCGTCACCGGAGTACTAACCACTGCCGCCCCAATCATCATCACAATTGTCTTGTCTCGTTATCACACACACCTGGTTCTAATCCCCTAATTAGTCTGTGTATAAGTGTTCCCTCTGCCCCCTTGTCCTTGTGGGTGATTGTTTATTGTGAAGGTTAGTGAAGCTCGGTGGAGCTCATGTATTTTGTTCGACGGGTGTATTTTTCTGTGTGCCTTGTATTTTCCAGTGCACCTGTTTTGTGCCCTGGAGTGTGTTTGACGCAGTTCTGCATAAACCTGTATTTTGCGGATTTAAGCCTGTTATTCTGTGATTTACCCTCCTGCTCCTGACTCCTTCAACACCACCTCATCACATTTGTTTAACACTTTTTTGGTTACTACATGATTCCATATGTGTTATTTCATAGTTTTGATGTCTTCACTATTATTCTACAATGTAGAAAATAGTAAAAATAAATAAAAACCCTTGAATGAGTAGGTGTTCTAAAACTTTTGACCGGTAGTGTAAGCACCAACCATCCTCTATGGGATAACTGTGGGCATGGTGGGAGGTGACCGGCTCGCATCATAACACTGTTCAAATGTTAAAACTGGTCCTAGATATTAGAGGATGATTAAATATCCCACCAGCAGTACCCTAAAACTCATGTATCAGAAGACACTTCACACCTGCGTCCTCCCCTCGAGCTCTAAATATAAGTCAGCTATACACAGCTGAGCCAACACCTCAAACACTCCCTTCATCTCACCAGAAACCATGCTGCTGCGCCCAACCACCAAAGACATTTAAATAGCAGAAAATAAACAACTTAACTGCAATGTGATGCAAACACTACCCAGATACCGGAGGGAAATAGAGGCTGTGTCTGAAGTGATGCTCTGGTCATAAGTACACACTATCCAGCTACTTCCTGGTGATGTTGGCAGAGTAATCCCCAAAGGGTGTCTGGCATACTGCTGGACCCTGGTCTTTCTATTGGGCCACCTGCTGCTGTGGTACATATGGACCAACAGACAGACTAGGAAAATAGTGCCGTGTGTGTGTGTGTGTGTGTGTGTGTGTGTGTGTGTGTGTGTGCGCTGTAATAACAATTATTGCCTAAAGTCATCATAGTTCTGTCCTTTATGTCTGCGTGTGTTCCTTTTGTGTTTCTCAAAGTCTGTGCGTCTGTCTGTGTGCTTTTGGTGTTGTTTGTCCATTCACCTGTTTGTTTGAGTGCTTGCCTTTGTACTTCTCTGTTTGTTTTTGTGTCTGTGTGTGTCCTTGCCTATGTGTGTGTGTGTGTGTGTGTATTTATGTGTGTGTGTGTGTGTGTGTGTGT
>NC_140017.1:32858649-32893701 GCF_964263955.1 Coregonus lavaretus | reverse complement strand
TCTCTCTCCTGCTCTTCTCTCTCCTCCTCTCTCCTCCTCTTCTCTCTCCTCCTCTTCTCTCTCCTCTTTTTCTCTCTCCTCCTCTTCTCTCTCCTCCTTTACTCTATCCTCTTCTTCTCTCTCCTCCTCTACTCTCTCCTCTTCTTCTCTCTCCTCCTCTACTCTCTCCTCCTCATATCTCTCCTCCTTTACTCTCTCCTCTTCTTCTCTCTCCTCCTCGTCTCTCTCCTGCTCTTCTCTCTCCTCCTCTCTCCTCCTCTTCTCTCTCCTCCTCTTCTCTCTCCTCTTTTTCTCTCTCCTCCTCTTCCCTCTCCACCCCTACTCTCTCCTCTTCTTCTCTCTCCTCCTCTACTCTCTCCTCTTCTTGTCTCTCCTCCTCAAACACTCCTCCTCTTTTCTCTCTCCTCTTCTTCTCTCTCCGCTTCTTCTCTCTCCTCCTCTACTCTCTCCTCTTCTCTCTCCCCTCTTCTCTCTCCTCCTCTACTCTCTCCTCTTCTTCTCTCTCCTCTTCTTCTTTCTCCTCCTCTACTCTATCCTCCTCTTCTCTCTCCTCCTCTTCTCTCTCCTGCTCTTCTCTCTCCTCCTCTCTCCTCCTCTTCTCTCTCCTCCTCTTCTCTCTCCTCTTTTTCTCTCTCCTCCTCTTCTCTCTCCTCCTTTACTCTCTCCTCTTCTTCTCTCTCCTCCTCTACTCTCTCCTCTTCTTCTCTCTCCTCCTCTACTCTCTCCTCCTCATATCTCTCCTCCTTTACTCTCTCCTCTTCTTCTCTCTCCTCCTCGTCTCTCTCCTGCTCTTCTCTCTCCTCCTCTCTCCTCCTCTTCTCTCTCCTCCTCTTCTCTCTCCTCTTTTTCTCTCTCCTCCTCTTCCCTCTCCACCCCTACTCTCTCCTCTTCTTCTCTCTCCTCCTCTACTCTCTCCTCTTCTTGTCTCTCCTCCTCAAACACTCCTCCTCTTTTCTCTCTCCTCTTCTTCTCTCTCCGCTTCTTCTCTCTCCTCCTCTACTCTCTCCTCTTCTCTCTCCCCTCTTCTCTCTCCTCCTCTACTCTCTCCTCTTCTTCTCTCTCCTCTTCTTCTTTCTCCTCCTCTACTCTATCCTCCTCTTCTCTCTCCTCCTCTTCTCTCTCCTGCTCTTCTCTCTCCTCCTCTCTCCTCCTCTTCTCTCTCCTCCTCTTCTCTCTCCTCTTTTTCTCTCTCCTCCTCTTCTCTCTCCTCCTTTACTCTATCCTCTTCTTCTCTCTCCTCCTCTACTCTCTCCTCTTCTTCTCTCTCCTCCTCTACTCTCTCCTCCTCATATCTCTCCTCCTTTACTCTCTCCTCTTCTTCTCTCTCCTCCTCGTCTCTCTCCTGCTCTTCTCTCTCCTCCTCTTCTCTCTCCTCCTCTTCTCTCTCCTCTTTTTCTCTCTCCTCCTCTTCCCTCTCCACCCCTACTCTCTCCTCTTCTTCTCTCTCCTCCTCTACTCTCTCCTCTTCTTGTCTCTCCTCCTCAAACACTCCTCCTCTTTTCTCTCTCCTCTTCTTCTCTCTCCGCTTCTTCTCTCTCCTCCTCTACTCTCTCCTCTTCTCTCTCCCCTCTTCTCTCTCCTCCTCTACTCTCTCCTCTTCTTCTCTCTCCTCTTCTTCTTTCTCCTCCTCTACTCTATCCTCCTCTTCTCTCTCCTCCTCTTATCTCTAATCTTCTTCTCTCTCCTCCTCTTCCCTGTCCTCCTCTACTCTCTCATCTTCTTCTCTCTCCTCCTCTACTCTCTCCTCTTCTTGTCTCTCCTCCTCTACTCTTCTCCTCTTTTTCTCTCTCCTCTTCTTCTCTCTCCTCTTCTTCTCTCTCCTCCTCTATTCTCTCCTCTTCTTCTCTCTCCTCCTCTACTCTCTCCTCCTCTTCTCTCTCCTCCTCTACTCTCTCCTCTTCTTGTCTCTCCTCCTCTACTCTCCTCCTCTTTTTCTCTCTCCTCTTCTTTTTTCTCCTCTTCTTCTCTCTCATCCTATACTCTCTCCTCTTCTACTCTCTCCTCCTCTTCTCTCTCCTGCTCTTCTCTCTCCTCCTCTCTCCTCCTCTTCTCTCTCCTCCTCTTCTCTCTCCTGCTCTTCTCTCTCCTCCTCTCTCCTTCGCATCTCTTTCCTCCTCTTCTCTCTCCTCTTCTTCTCTCTCCTCCTCTACTCTCACCTCTTCTTAACTCTCCTCCTCTTCTCTCTCCTCTTCTTCTCTCTCCTCCTCTACTCTCTCCTTTCTTCTCTCTCCTCCTCTACTCTCTCCTCCCCTTCTCTCTCCTCCTCTACTCTCTCCTCTTCTTGTCTCTCCTCCTCTACTCTCCTCCTCTTTTTCTCTCCCCTCTTCTTCTCTCTCCTCCTCTACTCTCTTCTCTTCTTTTCTCACCTCCTCAAACTCTCCTCCTCTTTTTCTCTCTCCTCTTCTTCTCTCTCCACCTCTACTCTCTCCTCTTCTTCTCCCTCCTCTTCTTCTCTCTCCGCTTCTTCTCTCTCCTCCTCTACTCTCTCCTCTTCTCTCTCCACCTCTTCTCTCTCCTCCTCTACTCTCTCCTCTTCTTCTCTCTCCTCTTCTTCTTTCTCCTCCTCTTCTCTATCCTCCCCTTCTCTCTCCTCCTCTTCTCTCTAATCTTCTTCTCTCTCCTCCTCTTCCCTCTCCTCCTCTACTCTCTCATCTTCTTCTCTCTCCTCCTCTACTCTCTCCTCTTCTTGTCTCTCCTCCTCTACTCTTCACCTTTTTTTCTCTCCTCTTCTGCTCTCTCCCCTTCTTCTCTCTACTCCTCTATTCTCTCCTCTTCTTCTATCTCCTCCTCTACTCACTCCTTTCTTCTCTCTCCTCCTCTTCTCTCTCCTCCTCTACTCTCTCCTCCGCTTCTCTCTCCTCCTCTTCTCTCTAATCTTATTTTCTCTCCTCCTCTTCCCTCTCCTCCTCTACTCTATCCTCTTCTTGTCTCTCCTCCTCTACTCTCCTCCTCTTTTTGTCTCTCCTCTTCTTCTCTATCCTCTTCTTCTCTCTCCTCCTCTACTCTCTCCTCCTTCTCTTCTCTATCTCCTTCTCTTCTCTCTCCTCCTTTACTCTCTCCTCTTCTTATCTCTCCTACTCTACTCTCTCCTCTTCTTCTCGCTCCTCTTCTTCTCTCTCCTCCTCTACTCTCTCCTCCTCTTCTCTCTCCTCCTCTTCTGTCTCATCCTCTTCTCTCTCCTCTTCTTCTCTCTCCTCTTCTTCTCTCTCCCACTCTTCTCTCTCCTCCTCTACTCTCTTCTCTTCTTTTCTCTCCTCCTCTTCTCTCTCCTCCTTACTCTCTCCTCTTCTTCTCACTCCTCCTCTACTCTCTCCTCTACTTCTCTCTACTCTACTCTCTCCTCCTCGTATCTCTCCTCCTCTTCTCTCTCCTCCTCTTCTTCTCTCTCCTCCTCTTCTCTCTCCTCCTCTTCTCTTCCTCCTCTTCTTCTCTCTCTCCTCCTCTTCTCTCTCCTCCTTTACTCTCTCCTCTTCTTCTCTCTCCTCTTCTTCTTTCTCCTCCTCTACTCTATCCTCCCTCTTCTCTCTCCTCCTCTTCTCTCTAATCTTCTTCTCTCTCCTCCTCTTCCCTCTCCTCCTCTACTCTCTCCTCTTCTTCTCTCTCCTCCTCTACTCTCTCCTCTTCTTGTCTCTCCTCCTCTACTCTCTTCCTCTTTTTCTCTCTCCTTCTTCTCTCTCCTCTTTTTCTCTCTCCTCCTCTACTCTCTCATCTTCTTCTCTCTCCTCTACTCTCTCCTCCTCTTATCTCTCCTCCTCTTCTCTCTCCTCCTCTTCTTCTCTCTCCTCCTCTTCTCTCTCCTCCTCTTCTCTCCCTCCTCCTCTTCTCTCTCTCCTCCTATTCTCTCACCTCCTCAAACTCTCCTCCTCTTTTGCTCTCTCCTCTTCTTCTCTCTCCGCTTCTTCTCTCTCCTCCTCTACTCTCTCCTCTTCTCTCTCCCCCTCTTCTCTCTCCTCCTCTACTCTCTCCTCTTCTTCTCTCTCCTCTTCTTCTTTCTCCTCCTCTTCTATATCCTCCTCTTCTCTCTCCTCCTATTCTCTCTAATCTTCTTCTCTCTCCTCCTCTTCCCTCTCCTCCTCTACTCTCTCATCTTCTTCTCTCTCCCCCTCTACTCTCTCCTCTTCTTCCCTCTCCACCTCTACTCTCTCCTCTTCTTCTCCCTCCTCTTCTTCTCTCTCCGCTACTTCTCTCTTTTCCTCTACTCTCTCCTCTTCTCTCTCCACCTCTTCTCTCTCCTCCTCTACTCTCTCCTCTTCTTCTCTCTCCTCTTCTTCTTTCTCCTCCTCTTCTCTATCCTCCCCTTCTCTCTCCTCCTCTTCTCTCTAATCTTCTTCTCTCTCCTCCTCTTCCCTCTCCTCCTCTACTCTCTCATCTTCTTCTCTCTCCTCCTCTAATCTCTCCTCTTCTTGTCTCTCCTCCTCTACTCTTCACCTTTTTTTCCCTCCTCTTCTGCTCTCTCCCCTTCTTCTCTCTACTCCTCTATTCTCTCCTCTTCTTCTATCTCCTCCTCTACTCACTCCTTTCTTCTCTCTCCTCCTCTTCTCTCTCCTCCTCTACTCTCTCCTCCGCTTCTCTCTCCTCCTCTTCTCTCTAATCTTATTTTCTCTCCTCCTCTTCCCTCTCCTCCTCTACTCTATCCTCTTCTTGTCTCTCCTCCTCTACTCTCCTCCTCTTTTTGTCTCTCCTCTTCTTCTCTATCCTCTTCTTCTCTCTCCTCCTCTACTCTCTCCTCCTTCTCTTCTCTATCTCCTTCTCTTCTCTCTCCTCCTTTACTCTCTCCTCTTCTTCTCTCTCCTACTCTACTCTCTCCTCTTCTTCTCGCTCCTCTTCTTCTCTCTCCTCCTCTACTCTCTCCTCCTCTTCTCTCTCCTCCTCTTCTGTCTCATCCTCTTCTCTCTCCTCTTCTTCTCTCTCCTCTTCTTCTCTCTCCCCCTCTTCTCTCTCCTCCTCTACTCTCTTCTCTTCTTTTCTCTCCTCCTCTTCTCTCTCCTCCTTTACTCTCTCCTCTTCTTCTCACTCCTCCTCTACTCTCTCCTCTACTTCTCTCTACTCTACTCTCTCCTCCTCGTATCTCTCCTCCTCTTCTCTCTCCTCCTCTTCTCTCTCCTCCTCTTCTCTTCCTCCTCTTCTTCTCTCTCTCCTCCTCTTCTCTCTCCTCCTTTACTCTCTCCTCTTCTTCTCTCTCCACTTCTTCTTTCTCCTCCTCTACTCTATCCTCCTCTTCTCTCTCCTCCTCTTCTCTCTAATCTTCTTCTCTCTCCTCCTCTTCCCTCTCCTCCTCTACTCTCTCCTCTTCTTCTCTCTCCTCCTCTACTCTCTCCTCTTCTTGTCTCTCCTCCTCTACTCTCTTCCTCTTTTTCTCTCTCCTTCTTCTCTCTCCTCTTTTTCTCTCTCCTCCTCTACTCTCTCATCTTCTTCTCTCTCCTCTACTCTCTCCTCCTCTTATCTCTCCTCCTCTTCTCTCTCCTCCTCTTCTTCTCTCTCCTCCTCTTCTCTCTCCTCCTCTTCTCTCCCTCCTCCTCTTCTCTCTCTCCTCCTCTTCTCTCTCCTCCTTTACTCTCTCCTTTTTTTCTCTCTCCTCTTCTTCTTTCTCCTCCTAAACTCTATCCTCATCTTCTCTCCTACTCCTCTTCTCTCTCCTCTTCTTCTCTCTCCTACTCTTCCCTCTCATCCTCTACTCTCTACTCTTCTTCTCTCTCCTCTTCTTCTCTCTCCTTCTCTTCTCTCCTCCTCTTTTTCTCTCTCCTCTTCTCTCTCCTCTTCTTCTCTCTCCTCCTCTACTCTGTTCTCTTCTTCTCTCTCCTCCTCTCTCTCCTCCTCTACTCTCTCCTCCTCTTCTCTCTCTCCTCCTCTTCTCTCTCCTCCTTTACTCTCTCCTCTTCTTCTCTCTCCTCTTCTTCTTTCTCCTCCTCTACTCTTTCCTCCTCTTCTCTCTCCTCCTCTTCTCTCTCTCCTCCTCTTCTCTCTTTCCTCCTCTTCTCTCTCCTTTACTCTCTCTTCTTCTCTCTCTCCTTCTCTACTCTCTCCTCCTATTCTCTCTCCTCTTCTTCTCTTTCCTCCTCTACTCCCTTCTCTTCTTCTCACTCCTCCTCTTCTCTCTCCTCATTTACTCTCTCTTCTTCTCTCTCCTCCTTTACTCTCTCCTCTTCTTCTCTCTCCTCCTCTACTCTCCCCTCGTCTTCTCTCTCCTCTACTCTCTCCTCCTCTTCTCTCTCCTCTTCTTCTCTCTCCTCCTCTACTCTCCCCTCGTCTTCTCTCTCCTCTACTCTCTCCTCCTCTTCTCTCTCCTCCTCTTCTCTCTCCTCCTCTTCTTCTCTCTCCTCCTCTTCTCTCCATCTGCCTCTTCTCTCTCCTCCTTTACGGTCTCCTCTTCTTCTCTCTCCTACTCTACTCTCTCCTCTTCTTCTCTCTCCTCCTTTACTCTCTCCTCCTCTTCTTTCTCTCCTTCTCTTCTCTCTCCTCCTCTTCTCTCTCTCCTCCTCTTCTCTCTCTCCTCCTCTTCTCTCTCCTCCTCTACTCTCTCCTCTTCTTCTCTCTCCTCCTTTACTCTCTCCTCTTCTTCTCTCTCCTCCTCTACTCTCTCCTCTTCTTCTCTCTCCTCTACTCTCTCCTCCTCTTCTCTATCCTCCTCTTCTCTCTCCTCCTCTTCTTCTCTCTCCTCCTCTTCTCTCCCTCCGCCTCTTCTCTCTTTCCTCCTCTTCTCTCTCCTCCTTTACAGTCTCCTCTTCTTCTCTCTCCTACTCTACTCTCTCCTCTTCTTCTCTCTCCTCCTTTACTCTCTCCTCCTCTTCTTTCTCTCCTTCTCTTCTATCTCCTCCTCTTCTCTCTCTCCTCCTCTTCTCTCTCCTCCTCTTCTCTCTCCTCTTCTTCTCTCTCCTCTTCTTCTTTCTCCTCCTCTACTCTTTCCTCCTCTTCTCTCTCCTCCTCTTCTCTCTCTCCTCCTCTTCTCTCTTTCCTCCTCTTCTCTCTCCTTTACTCTCTCTTCTTCTCTCTCTCCTTCTCTACTCTCTCCTCCTATTCTCTCTCCTCTTCTTCTCTTTCCTCCTCTACTCCCTTCTCTTCTTCTCACTCCTCCTCTTCTCTCTCCTCATTTACTCTCTCTTCTTCTCTCTCCTCCTTTACTCTCTCCTCTTCTTCTCTCTCCTCCTCTACTCTCCCCTCGTCTTCTCTCTCCTCTACTCTCTCCTCCTCTTCTCTCTCCTCTTCTTCTCTCTCCTCCTCTACTCTCCCCTCGTCTTCTCTCTCCTCTACTCTCTCCTCCTCTTCTCTCTCCTCCTCTTCTCTCTCCTCCTCTTCTTCTCTCTCCTCCTCTTCTCTCCATCTGCCTCTTCTCTCTCCTCCTTTACGGTCTCCTCTTCTTCTCTCTCCTACTCTACTCTCTCCTCTTCTTCTCTCTCCTCCTTTACTCTCTCCTCCTCTTCTTTCTCTCCTTCTCTTCTCTCTCCTCCTCTTCTCTCTCTCCTCCTCTTCTCTCTCTCCTCCTCTTCTCTCTCCTCCTCTACTCTCTCCTCTTCTTCTCTCTCCTCCTTTACTCTCTCCTCTTCTTCTCTCTCCTCCTCTACTCTCTCCTCTTCTTCTCTCTCCTCTACTCTCTCCTCCTCTTCTCTATCCTCCTCTTCTCTCTCCTCCTCTTCTTCTCTCTCCTCCTCTTCTCTCCCTCCGCCTCTTCTCTCTTTCCTCCTCTTCTCTCTCCTCCTTTACAGTCTCCTCTTCTTCTCTCTCCTACTCTACTCTCTCCTCTTCTTCTCTCTCCTCCTTTACTCTCTCCTCCTCTTCTTTCTCTCCTTCTCTTCTATCTCCTCCTCTTCTCTCTCTCCTCCTCTTCTCTCTCCTCCTCTTCTCTCTCCTCTTCTTCTCTCTCCTCCTCTTCTCTCTCCTCCTCTACTCTCTCCTCCTTTTCACTCTCCTCCTTTACTCTCTCCTTTCTTCTCTCTCCTCCTCTACTCTCTCCTCTTCTTTTCTCTCTCTCCTCCTCTTCTCTCTCCTCCTCTACTCTCTCCTCTCACTCTTTTCCCCTCTCCTCATCTCCTCTTCTTTTACCCTATCCCTTTCTCCTCTCTCCTCTCTCCTTTCTCTCCTCTCTTCCCTGAAGGTAAACTGCAGTGAGAGTGGTATCACCTGAGGCAGTCCTAAAGTCTTCAGAATCGTACCTCTCCACTGCAGTCTCTGCTCCATATGTATCCTTTACATTGACTTAAGTTCCTGCTCATCCCATAGTGCCAGCTCCTTTTCCACCATTGTTTTCAATGGTGCGGAAGCACTAGTCACTAGGCACACTTCTACAGTAGCGATGGGCTACAACTAGGACAACTCCATGACTTCATTAGAATGATGTAAAACTGAATATATCATGATACTATAGCGCTTTGTTGCTCCTCCATATAATAGAAAGGCAGGGCCAAATTACTGGCTGCTGTCTCTCACCCTCCTATCAGTCCCCTTTTGAAGAGAATATGCCTATAGGATAAGTACTGTCCTCCGGGGTATTAACAAGGGTCGTAAACTCTAGTAGGGATATTTGAACGCATTGAACTCTAAATGGCCTTGCATGAGAGGAGCGAGGACACATGCTTTCTCTCCCCCAGGCCATTCTACACAGGGAAGTAGAAAATATAAACTATTGATTTCCAGTATGCTTTAATGTGATTGCCTTGTTTTGTTTGTGTTTTGGTCAATTTTGTATTCTCTTTCATTCATTGCCTGTCCTTATACAGAGTGATCCAAGCCCTACCATACCTAAAATGTCAGAACTAACAGAACAGAGTGATCCAAGCCCTACCATACCTCCAATATCAAAACTAACAGAACAGAGTTATCCAAGCCCTACCATACCTCCAATATCAAAACTAACAGAACAGAGTGATCCAAGCCAGGTGTTTGTGTAATGCTGTAGTGATTGAACTTACATGAATAAGAGACATAGTGCTTGTGTTTTATTAATGTCTTGGAGTAGGCTAAAGTCCATAAAAAATGGCACATTGATTTCCTTACCCTGTATGCAGTCTATGGAAAAGGTTTGACAGCAATTCATGCTTTGGTTTAGTTTCCCTGGCACTGTTTCCACATGCTAATGTTTTAGCATTTGTGGCACAAATCCCATTCTAGTCATGGACTGATATTATAATTTTTTGCACATCATGTCCAAATCATCCAAAATATTTGAAATTGATTGTGAAGCTCAACAAAGTCACTTATAGATGATTTGAACATGATGCGTGAAAATTTTTAATATCGGTCCCATGACCTGAATGGTATTTGTGCCACAAATGCTAAAACGTTAGCGTGTGGCAACAGTGCCAGGGAAAGCAAAAACATTGATTGGTGTCATACCTTGTCATTTTGTAATTTGGGTAAACTATCCCATAAGGGAAACCTTATACATTATAAGATAAACATATGTCTTCTGCCATTTTCTGCAGTCACAACAACAGATGGTAGTTCAAGACAAACACATTGGCACAATCGTGACATTGTTAATTGAAAGTGGAAAGTGGAGTTAGCACATGGACTCACTAGCTTCTCTCTACAGAGCCTACCATCTGCATAGATACTGAATTAGAAAAATATATCATTCCATCCTTATGACTGCTTTTAGCAACTGTCGCCATGTCTGCAAAGAAGGATTTATAACAGGGAATAAAAAGCTACTTTAACTTACCCAGGAACACCCCTCCATCTCTCTATCACTTCATCTCTCCCATGGAGTCATGTATAATATGGGTCTCAGTGGGAGAAACATCTGCAGTGTTGTGTTTATGCTGCTGCTTGGCTGTCTGATTGCTGTTAGCTCTCTGTAATTGGCTGACAGTAGGTGATGGATGTTCTCTGAGTAACAGAGTAGTGGTCACATGCCAGGCTAACCGATTGATATATTCAATTCAATTCAAGGGGCTTTATTTGGCATGGGAAACATATGTTTACATTGCCAAAGCAAGTGAAATAGATAATAAATAAAAGTGAAATAAACAATAAAAAGTGAACAGTAAACATTACACTCACACAAGTTCCAAAATAATAGAGACATTTCAAATGTCATATTATGTCTATATACAGTGTTGTAACGATGTGCAAATAGTTAAAGTACAAAAGGGAAAATAAATAAACATAAATATGGGTTGTATTTTACAATGGTGTTTGTTCTTCACTGGTTGTCCTTTTCTTGTGGCAACAGGTCACAAATCTTGCTGCTGTGATTGCACACTGTGGTATTCCACCCAATAGATATGTGAGTTTATCAAAATTGGATTTGTTTTCGAATTCTTTGTGGGTCTGTGTAATCTGAGGGAAAAATGTGTCTCTAATATGGTCATACATTTGGCAGGAGGTTAGGAAGTGCAGCTCAGTTTCCATCTCATTTTGTGGGCAGTGTGCACATAGCCTGTCTTCTCTTGAGAGCCAGGTCTGCCTATGGCGACCTTCCTCAATAGCAAGGTTATGCTCACTGAGTCTGCACATAGTCAAAGCTTTCCTTAAGTTTGGGTCAGTCACAGTGGTCAGGTATTCTGCCACTGTGTACTCTCTGTTTAGGGCCAAATAGAATTCTAGTTTGCTCAGTTTTATGTTAATTATTTCCAATGTGTCAAGTAATTATCTTTTGTTTTCTCATGATTTGGTTGGGTCTAATTGTGTTGCTGTCCTGGGGCTCTGTGGGGTCTGTTTGTGTTTGTGAACAGAGCCCCAGCACCAGCTTGCTTAGGGGACTCTTCTCCCGGTTCATATTTCTGTAGGTGATGGCTTTGATATGGAAGGTTTGGAATCGCTTCCTTTTAGGTGGTTGTAGAATTTAACGGCTCTTTTCTGGATTTTGAAAATTAGCGTGTATCGGCCTAATTCTGCTCTGCATGCATTATTTGGTGTTTTACGTTGTACACAGATGATATTTTTGCAGAATTCTGCATACAGAGTCTTGATTTGGTGTTTGTCCCATTTTGTGAATTATTGGTTGGTGAGCGGACCCCAGACCTCACAACCATGAAGGGCAATGGGGTTCTATAACTGATTCAAGTATTTTTAGCCAGATCCTAATTGGTATGTCAAATTTGATGTTCCTTTTGATGGCAAAGAAGGCCCTTCTTGTCTTGTCTCTCAGATCGTTGACAGCTTTGTGGAAGTTACCTGTGGCGCTGATGTTTAGGCCGAGAAATTTATCGTTTTTTGTGTGCTCTAGGGCAACGGTGTCTAGATGGAATTTGTATTTGTGGTCCTGGCAACTGGACCTTTTTTGGAACACCATTATTTATGTCTTACTGAGATTTACTTTCAGGGCCCAGGTCTGGTAGAATCTGTGCAGAAGATCTAGGTGCTGCTGTAGGCCCTCCTTGGTTGGGGACAGACGCACCAAATCATCAGCAAACAGTAGACATTTGACTTCAGATTTTATTAGGGTGAGGCCGGGTGCTGCAGACTGTTCTAGTGCCCTTGCCAATTCGTTGATATATATGTTGAAGAGGGTGGGGCTTAAGCTGCATCCCAGTCTAACCCATGGCCCTGTGGAAAGAAATGTGTGTGTTTTTTGCCAATTTTAACTGCACACTTGTTGTTTGTGTACATAGATTTTATAATGACGTATTTATTTCCCCCAAAACCACTTTCCATCAATTTGTATAGCAGACCCTCATGCCAAATTGAGTCAAAAGCTTTTTAGAAGTCAACAAAGCATGAGAACACTTTGCCTTTGTTTTGGTTTGTTTGTTTGACAATTAGGGTGTGCAGGGTGAATATGTGGTCTGTCGTACAGTAATTTGGTAAAAAGCCAATTTGACATTTTCTCAGTACATTGTTTTCACTGAGGACAATGTACAAGTCTGCTGTTAATGATAATGCAGAGGATTTTCCCAAGTTTGCTGTTGACGCATATCCCACGGTATTTATTGGGGTCAAATTTGTCTCCACTTTTGTGGATTGGGGTTATCAGTCCTTGTTTCCAATTATTGTGGAAGATGCCAGAGCTGAGGATGATGTTAACCTCTACGGGATCGGTGTCCTGTATGCGTAACGGTTGAGCTAACGTGCGCTAATGTGATTAGCATGACTTTTGTAAGTAACAGCAAACTTTCCAGAACATAGACATGTCTTATATGGGCAGAAAGCTTAAATTCTTGTTAATATAACTTCACTGTCCAATTTAGAGTAGCTATTACAGTGAAAAAATACCATGCTATTGTTTGAGGAGAGAGCACAACAACAAAAAACTTATCACGGCAACTGGTTTGATACGTTCACCCCAGAAGGTGAACCCACAGAGCAGAGAGTGTGTTCTGTGTTCTCTCTGTCCGTCAGATAGACAGTGGGTTCTCTCTGTCAGTCAGAGAGACAGTGGAATGACATTAACTCCCTCAGAGCAGCCTTTATGTAATTAAGGGTGAGGAGACAAGGTCAAGAAAATCATGTCTGAATCCCCCGTCTGTGCTCGTGGAGAAGAGTACTTTTAATTACATCTCCTGTTCACACACACACACTCTCTCACACACACGCACACACACACGCACACACACACACACACACACACACACACACACACACACACACACACACACACACACACACACACACACACAATCTCAAACCACTCTGTATTCTCCAGCTCGAGCTCTAGCCAGAACAAACAAGCTTAATTAGTATGAATTCTTCAGAAACAGACAGACAGCTTCTCTTCTAGTGTGTGTTTTTTTCTCTTCACGTCTTGTCTGACTAATTTCATGAAGAGCAAAATTACAGCATTTTCAATTTGGCCTTGTCTCTGAAGCTATGTGGCTGACAGTCTATCTCTGCCCTGCAGCTGAGAGGGCTGGGGGTGGAGAGGGTGTGAGAGAAATATGTGTGTGAAGTGCAGAGAGGAGGTTGGAGGGGCAATCAAGAGCTAATTTGTGTGTGTGTGATGGGGGTACAGGGAGAGAGAAGCAGAGGTAAGGTGTGGAACAATACATAACTAGGTAATGAGATGCAAAATCTGAGTTGTATAAAGCACCGCTAGCCTACAGTAACTAACCACACAATTACAATAAACCCGTTACTGATACTATTATTACTGTTGGTATGAACTTGTTATTATCTCTGTAAGCTGCTCAACTGCTGTAATACGTATTAGTACCAGTGACTTAATGTATAATTAAAGTTCTAAAACTATTGAGCAACATTGATATTGTATAATGTGATTAGATAGCTGTCTGTCGTGTTGTGTTTGTTCCAACAGTAGGAGGATGAAAGTCATGTCAGGTTCTGGCATTACCACTGTGTGTGTGTGTGTGTGTGTGTGTGTGTGTGTGTGTGTGTGTGTTCCTGTCCTCCCTTCCTCCCCTTTCATCTCCCCTGCCACCATCCCTCCATCTCTCTCTCCTCTCCTCTCTGCTCTTATCAACGACCTCTGACTGAAAATCTCACACACTTAAGGGCTTGTAAACAGTGATGTGTGTCCGTACGTGCTTTGGCCCATGCATTTATATGTGGGTGTTCTGATCTGGTTCATCTTATCAGAGATGCTCTGTCAGGTCTGATAAGGACTGGGGTCCCCCAGAGTGTTTTGGCCCCATTGCCCTGACATGGCCCTCAGGCTACACAAACACACACCACCCCTGGTACTACTGATAATAACTGCAGTTAGTCCTATTGATATCATTTCTTAGGGCGGGTGACTCAGTGCCCCTCTGTAGAACTTATACTAGAACCAGGACAACTAGTCCCTGCTCCTTCTCACTACAATACTTCATTATCATTAATAATGTCTAATTCATTTGCATCCATTAGATTAGAACGTGGCCGTGCCGGGGCTCTCCTTGAAGACTGCCAAGCTGTTGCCTGAGTTTTTCCAATCATAAATATACCTAATAAAAGGCTAATGTGACACGGAGACACATATTTTGCTAACACTTTATCGCAGCAATTAGGGTGGCAAGCCCCACAGCTCTGCCAAGTGCCAGCCACCCAACATCTGTTCCTTTTACCATGCTGCTGCCGAGCCGAAGCCGAGCCGGGGCCAACGGTTCAAACCTAATCTGTCCCTCAGAAAGGCTCCCCTCTGCTGGGGGACCTGATATCAGCTAGCAGCCCAGCGATGAGGCGATGTGTTTATTCATTCAACTTTGTAAAAGAGGAGGTCTGGAATGACGGTCAACGCTAGTCACCTTGACCCCTCTCCGCTCCCTGAGGTAAAATTGAATCACGAATTAGGTGTAGTTGTTCCTCGTCCTGCCATGCACTGAGGTAGGGGTGGAAAAGTTTAGCATATCTTTAGCATATTCACCTTAATAATGGGAAACGTCTTTACTTGGCTGTGCTCTTGCAAAAAAAGATGTCAGTTTTGAAACTGCAGTAAAACTGCAGTAACTGCAGTCGACTGTGGTATTTTGAACGCAGTAATTGCAGAATATACTCCAAATCAAATCAAATCAAATTGTTTTTGACACATGCAGAGAATATAACAGGTGTAGACATTACAGTGAGATGCTTCCTTACAAGCCCTTAACCAACAACGCAGTTCAAGAAATAGAGTTAAGAAAATATTTACTAAATAAACTAAAGTAGAAAATAAAAAGTAACACAATAAAATGACATAACAATAACGAGGCTATATACAGGGGGTACCGGTACCGAGTCAATGTGCGAAAAGGTGTTGTCGTGCCTTCTTCACAACTGTCTTGGTGTGTTTGGACCATGATAGTTTGTTGGTGATGTGGACACCAAGGAACTTGAAACTCTCGACACGCTCCACTACAGTCCTGTTGATGTTAATGGGGGCCTGTTTGGCCCTCCTTTTCCTGTATTCCACAATCATCTCCTTTGTCTTGCCCACGTTGAGGGAGAGGTTGTTGTCCTGGCACCACACTGCCTGGTCTCTGACCTCCTCCCTATAGGCTGTCTCATCGTTGTCGGTGATCAGGCCTACCACTGTTGTGTCATCAGCAAACTTAATGATGGTGTTGTAGTCGTGCTTGGCCAAACAGTCGTGGTTGAACAGGGAGTACAGAAGGGGACTAAGCACACACCCCTGAGGGAACCCCATGTTGAGGATCAGCGTAGCAGATGTGTTGTTGCCTACCCTTACCACCTGGGGGCGGCCCGTCAGGAAGTCCAGGATCCAGTTGCAGAGGGAGGTGTTTAGTCCCAGGGTCCTTAGCTTAGTGATGAGCTTTGTGGGCACTTTGGTGTTGAACGCTGAGCTGTAGTCAATTAACAGCATTCTGACATAGGTGTTCCTTTTGTCCAGGTGGGAAAGGGCAGTGTGGAGTGCGATTGAGATTGCGTCATCTGTGGATCTGTTGGGGCGGTATACGAATTGGAGTGGGTCTAGGGTTTCTGGGATGATGGTGTTGATGTGAGCCATGACCAGCCTTTCAAAGCACTTCATGGCTACTGACGCGAGTGCTACGGGGCGGTAGTCATTTAGGCAGGTTACCTTCGCATTCTTGGGCAAAGGGACTATGGTGGTCTGCTTGAAACATGTGGGTATTACAGACTCAGTCAGGGAGAGGTTGAAAATGTCAGTGAAGAAACTTGCCAGTTGGTCCTGTAACTGCAGTTACACTGCAAATTAACTGTAGTAAATAGTATTTTAGACTGCATTCTGGTGTATATTAGGGTATACATTAGGTTTATTTTTCCTACCACAGTGATGGATTTTTCGTTTGGGTTTTTTGTGGTGGCAAGGCAACCTCACCCATCGAGACCGTTACCTCTCCTCATCACACGCCATTTGCTTTGCCGCCATTTTATGATTATTCTCCCACGCAGCACACTTCTATGCCTCTCTGCATTGTAGGAGCCCATTTATTTCTGATAAGTTATTGTTCAGGTAATACTAAGGGGAAGTCTTACACAGCCTACTGTTTAGCTCTCTCTCTCTCTCTCGCTCTCTCTCTCTCTCTCTCTCTCTCTCTCTCTCTCTCTCTCTCTCTCTCTCTCTCTCTCTCTCTCTCTCTCTCTCTCTCTCTATCTCTCTATCTCTCTTCTCTCTCCTTCTTGCTCTCTCTCTCTCATTATCTTTCTCTCTCTCCTTCTCTCTCTCTCTCCTCTGTCGCTCTCTACTTCTCTCTCTCTCTCTCTCTCTCTCTCTCTCTCTCTTCTCTCTCTCCTTCTCTCTATCTCACTCTAAATATATTTCTCTCTCTCCTATCTCATTCTCTCTCCTTCTCTCTCACTCTCTCTCTCACTCTCTCTCAATCTCTCCACTGTGGACAAATTGTAATTTCAACACTGCCGCTGTAGAAGGAGATGAGATTATGTTCGACCGGGATGAAAGTGAAGAGAAAGGGAAAATAAAGTTGCTCTTATCACAACTGGCCAGCAGCGATGCGCACACAAAGCTCTGGCGGAAACCAATTTAGTCCTTCCTGTTAGTTTAAATGATATCGGCGCAATTAGCCGTCACAGGTCAGAGTTTACAGCTCGTGCTAAGTGATTTCCTCAAATCCCCAGTAAAACCACGCTTCTAAAGCATTCGCCTCGCAAACTCCAAAACAGACTCTGCTTTGTCCGACCTGCTCATAAATGTCAGATGACTTTTTGCTCTTTTGTTTTGGTCTGCCTCATTGTGTAGCTTTGTAAATGGATTTGCTGTTCCCTCGTTGTCTCTCAAATGAACCAGGGTGACTTTGAGAGGTAGTGTTTCTGTTTTTTTAATCAAGTTTTTAGTTTTAAAATGTTTGATTGTTTGTACGGTCTGGAGTGACAATGCGTGATGGGAGTGAGCGGCAGACTGTGGGCGGGTTGGTTTGTCCTTGGCATCTTCAGGAGAGTGATTAGTTGTTGAATGAGTGAGTTTGTTAGCCCTGTTCCAGAGAGGGTGACTTTGTGGGTGACTCCGCTGTGTATTCTTATTGTTGTTGTTATTGGTATTGTTGTTTCTCTCCCTGTCAAAAATTAAACTGGAACCTTCCCGGGAATTGGAATGATAAGAGGTATTCTTTACAGTGCTCAACTAGAGGGAGAAGTCAAATCCTCAGTGCTGCTGAGTCTGATTATATGAGCCCACAGCACATGCTGTTTAAATGGATGTCTCCTCAAATGAGTCTGAATAAGACTTCCTGGGGTTTTGTTGAGAAACTGTATTCAGACCCCACACTGCATATCTCCACCACAGTATAACACTCTCTCACATACAGAAACCATCACACCCTCACCTCCCTCCTCTCCTTCTCTCTCTCTCTCTCTCCAGGGGAGATCTGTGCATTTAAGATCCATGGTCTCGAGGCTCCGTTCGAGGCGGTGGTGCTGAACGGGACGTCTGGTGAGGGCCAGCTGAGGGCCAGGGGCCTGGTGGACTGTGAGCTGCAGAAGGAGTACACCTTTATCATCCAGGCCCACGACTGTGGAGCAGGACCCGGGGGCACTGGGGGGAAGAAGTCACACAAGTGAGTTTATGAGGCAGGATGTATTTTTGTCTGTTTCTCTTTATAGAGCATATGGATACAATACCATGCTCCCTGCAACACTGCACTCTGAAGCCAAACCTACTGTAATCAAATAACGTTTGATTACTGTAAGTAACAGAAGTGCATGTCATTCTGGCTGCAAGAGGTCTTAGGGACATCCGACTTTCTCCCTGACCCCCTTCACCTCAATGTCTGATCCTGGCTGGCCCCAGGTTCATCCCTGTAGTGTTTCACAGTGTAACCATGTTCGCGGTTTTCCAGCCAAATTGGGCTACTTTCAAAACTATGTAGCGGGTGAAAATGTATTCTCTTAAAAAATACAGATATAGTTCACTGTGACCTGCTGCTGCTGACTATCAGGCAGTGAGGAGGCTGTTACTGAGTGAGTGAGTGAGTGAGTGAGTGAGTGAGTGAGTGAGTGAGTGAGTGAGTGAGTGAGTGAGTGAGTGAGTGAGTGAGTGAGTGAGTGAGTGAGTGAGTGAGTGAGTGAGTGAGTGAGTGAGTGAGTGAGTGAGTGAGTGAGTGAGTGAGTGACTGAGTGACTGAGACAATTTGTGCCACTTGTGTAGCCTACCTGGAGCTGGCAAACAGATGTAATAAATAACCTATAACCCAGTGTGTTGTTGTAGCCTTGTGTTATTATGCAATTATTAATGGCCCTGTTTAGTTAATTAAATGCAAAGTTATTTGTGATCATGGTCACAGCTCTATCGCAAATGTATAATTCTCCACATGTAATGTCAGTTTCATTGTGGACTTCTCCCTGAAATGAGATGTTGGCCTATAAGGGGCTATAGGCTGCCTGCATCAAGCTCAGCAAACCATGGCAAAGTTGAATGGCAATTAGAAACCCATATTTTAGTCAGTAGCCTATGCCTATTCAAATAACAAGTCAATCTAGCAAATAGGCCATTTATAACGGTTTGTAGTCTTAACATCTGACACATAATAACGGCACAATTGCAGGAAAATAGCCTAACATTCGTTTTTTGAAGTTCGTCCAAGTGTTTCTTGCTCAAAGATTTCGAGATCCTCTGTCCAACTTTCATCGCTCAAACTCTGCTGTTGGATTTATCTATAGTTATGCACATCCGCAAACAATTATAAACTTGGTGGTTTGAGCCCTGAATGCTGACTGGTTGAAAGCCATGGAATATCAGATGTGTACCACGGGAATGACAAAAACTTACTTTTTACTGTTCTAATTATGTTGGTAACCAGTTTATAATAGCAATAAGGCACCTCGGGGGTTTGTGGTATATGGCCAATATACCACGGCTAAGGGCTGTATCCTAAGATCAGCCCTTAGCCGTGGTATATTGTCATGAGTGTCAGTGTAATGCAGTGGATCGAAGTAAGGCGCAGGACACAGAACTCGAAGAAACGTACTTTACTGAAATGAGTAAAGAAATACAACTCAGAAATACCTCCACACAGGGAGGAACTAACCCGCTCACCAACGACACACGAAACGAAAAACAACCACGCACAAAACACATTGGGAGCCACTGGGTTAAATTGGGAAGGAGTGATCACATAATGGGCAACAGGTGTGTGACCTAGACATCAGGTGCAACATAGACACAGAGAACATAGATCGGCAGTAGCTAGTATTCCGGTGACGACGAACGCCGAAGCCTGCCCGAAAAAGGAGGAGGGGCAGCCTCGGCAGAATCCGTGACATATATTGGCCATATACCACACCTCCTCGGGCCTTAATGCTTAATCATAGCAGTCAAAACAAGTTAAATCAACATCCATTGATGGAAAATGATCTGGAGAGTTTAATAAGGGCGATTTATATTTTCTCTTGCAACATATTCTTAAACTCACAATAATTATTATTTTGATGGAAAACCACATTTTGCTTCTTAGCCTACATCGTTAAAAATGGCGGCTATATTCCTTCTTAATTCGCTCTATAACGTAATGGAAAAAGGGTTTATTGAATAAATGTGGCAACTCCTCTCTTGCTGCGCACATTTTTTTGGGGCCTAGTTTTCAGGCCTTGTGGGCGGGTTTTCAAAGGTCATTGGGCAATACATTTTAGCTAGACCTAGAAACCCTGGTGTTTCAGCAGTGTAGGATGAAAACAGCCAGTAAACTATTTTAACGTGGTGCACTGATGAAAACGATTCACCACACTATGAGCTAAGGCTTCCTCTGAAAACGCTTTCTCCACAGTCTCTTATGACTGTGTCATTTCCACTCTGTTTGTGTCTCTCCTCACTCTCTCGCTGCTCACACCTTTCACCTTCCTCAGTGGGAGCTCACACAGAAAACTAGCATCTCCTACACACACACACACACACACACACACACACACACACACACACACACACACACACACACACACACACACACACACACACACACACACACACACACAAACACACACACACACACACACACACACACAAACACACACACACACACACACACACACACCAGGCCTGGAATTATAGCAGCAGGTGTGTGCAGGGGCGCAACTTTCACTGGGGACAGGGGGGACATGCCGTCCGTCCGTCCGTCCGTCCCCCCCCCCCCCCCCCCCCCACATTCTGAAATTGCATTTTTGTCCCCTCCAGTTTTATAATTGGAATGTGATACAAAATAGGACCATGCGGTTGCCTCCCCCCCACTTCTAAAACCAAAGTTGTGTCCCTGGGTGTGTGTATCAGTAGGTAAATGTTGTCCTGGGATGTATTTTTCAGGTTATCCCTGCATCCCTGGTTGTGGGACGTATGAAGTAACACAACTAAATGTAAACATACATTCTATGACACAGGTTCTGTGTGAGCATTCAGGGATGACAGTCTTAGCTTCAATAGCCTGTACTTCGCTGGCGTTCCTTCTCTTGTCTGTTTCCCGGAGGGCGAATCTGGCGTTTTTAGGGACAAGCGGAGAGGAGAGCGTCAGTCAGAGTGGCTCTCAGATTTAGAGTAGGTGAAAAAATCCCTGCCTACGGCTCAGCCCAAATTACACATGACATGTCAGCTTCGCAGAAGGAGAGCAGTCAAGAACATTACCCAGTAAAGAGAACAGGCCACGGGATCCGAGTTGACACAGGGACCATCGCTTAAACTCTCTTCATCCCTCTCTCTCTCTCTCTCTCTCTCTCTCCCTCTCTTCTGATATAGCCATCCTCTGCCTCCCTTTCTTTAGTATTTTTAGCTGATTCTGCTTTTTCTCTCATTGTCTTGAGCTGTGTTCGAATACCCATACTAACATACCGTATACTACATACTTAATGAGTATATACTATATACTATTAGTTCATTTTAGTACACTGTAAACGAACGGTATCCTTCAGTTGAGCGTACTAGCGCTACACCTGTTTAACGGAAGTTGATGCTGTTGCTATGCAACCTCTTGCTAGCTTGTTAGCAAAACAAATGACTAGCTAGACATCTTATGACTTCTGGTGTAAATTCAATCTGGAGTGCCAGAGTGCGCTCTGCTCATTTGTAAATTCAGAGCGTTGTCAGATTGTCCATTCGTAAATTCAGAGCGTTTTGCTCTCGGAGCGTTCAGAGCGCACACTGGAGGAGTAGGGTTGATCCGAGTGTTCTGACCTCACAACGGCAGCTAAGCACCCAAGCTAACTTGCTAATGTTGGCTAGTTACTTCCAGACACAAATGAGCGAACACCTCACTCTGACCATTTTACTCGCCCTAGCAGAGCTGGTTAGGCTGTTTTCATGTTATCCAGAGCTTTGGTGACTGTAACTGTGCTGCTGGTAACAATTTAATTATGTTTTTTTGCCGACGTTTACTGACACTGGCCTTATTCAACGTGTGTTGAGCGTTCGTAAATTAATCAGTTATTCTGCGCTCTACCCTCTGGCACACTCTAAGTAGATAGCAGAACGAATTTACGAACGTACCTGAGTTAACAATGTCCATTGAGAACGCACAACGACTATACCACTTAGCTAAGCTAAGACTGACGTGAATAATCAAGTCAAGTCAATAAACATTGAGTAGTTAGTTAGATAGCATATAGTTAATATACTGGCAAGTTTGATGTATTAGTAGCCAACTAACGTTAGCTAGCTAGCTAACAAACTGCTGTAATGATATGCTATGCGGTTTGTAAGGATAGCGTAGCTAACAAATTGTCAGCCAACATAATGTGTAACGTAACTTATTTGAAAAGTCATTATTTTATTATTATTTTATTACATTGCTCAAAATGTTCTTAACATTTGTCATAATTAGTGAAAGCAATGAATTTGTATGCGCTCTCGTTGGACGTTGGCTGCATATTTTCTGGCATTTTCTTAAAATCTGAAAATGTTGTGAAGCCACGCCCATTTTCTGAAGAATTGCATTATGGGCCCTAAAAGCATGGAAATAGTGTCCACTGCTTGTATACTTCGTATTTTGGCAAATGTAGTACGACATCCGGGAACCTTTCGCATACTAACTATATCCATAGTCTGTTTGATTGAGTGTGTGGACAAGTGTCTTTTATACAGGTAACGAGTTCAAACAGGTGCAGTTAATATAGGTAATGAGTGGAGAACAGGAGGGCTTCTTAAAGAAAAACTAACAGGTCTGTGAGAGCCGGAATTCTTACTGGTTGGTAGGTGATCAAATACTTATGTCATGCAATAAAATGCAAATTAATTACTTAAAAATCATACAATGTGATTTTCTGAATTTTTGTTTTAGATTCCATCTCTCACAGTTGAAGTGTACCTATGATAAAAATTACAGACCTCTACATGCTTTGTAAGTAGGAAAACCTGCAAAATCGGCAGTGTATCAAATACTTGTTCTCCCCACTGTATGTAACTGAAATCACTATGGAAACAAGTATGGCTTATCACCGTTGACTACCAGTGAGTCACATTGACAGATTGTCCCACCGAACAATAACTCTGACTCAGAGCACTTTATTCTGAAAATCAATTTTAAACCTTTATTCTCCATTTTAACCGTGATGAAATGTTTTCATTATACTGCTTTTTAAAATCCCAATGAAATAATTATGTGAATGCATGATTAGTTCTGAGTCACAGCACCACCACATTCATGCCAAATGTGTGTACCCAGACACAAATGTAAGTATTTCTAAGTAGATGTCATAATTAATTTCTACTCCTCTCACTTCCTGTGTGAAAGTGTCACATGCTTTAACTTCCCCATCTCTCCCCATCAGCAGTGAGTGATAGATTTATTACATGGGTTAAGTGCTGGAGGGCTGTTGGAGGAGGTTTAATACAAGTGTGTCTGGGTTAAGTGACCCGGTCAGCGACGGTAGTAGAAGCTCATCTAGGATGTTAACCCCTGACCTCCTGGTTGTCTAGACTCCAGAGTGACTCTCAGGGCTAATCTAGAAACTCATTCTAAAGCCGCCATGTTTCTGCCCGTGCTGTGGTCGTCGTGAGGTGGTTATTAAACTTGTCACTTGTGATTCTGAAAAGGCCGTGTGTTCCTCATCTCCCTGCCCCGGAGATTTTGGAACGACTAATTATCTCAACGGATGGCAGCACCTTCCCGCGGCTGAGAGGATCGACACACACACACACACACACAGGAACACTCACTCACACACACACACACAGGAACACTCACTCACACACACACACACAGGAACACTCACTCACACACACACACACACAGGAACACTCACTCACACACACACACACACACACAGGAACACTCACACACACACACACAGGAACACTCACTCACACACACACACACAGGAACACTCACTCACACACACACACACAGGAACACTCACTCACACACACACACACACACACACAGGAACACTCACTCACACACACACACACACACACACACAGGAACATTCACTCACACACACACACACAGGAACACTCACTCACACACACACACACAGGAACACTCACTCACACACACACACACAGGAACACTCACTCTCACACACACACACACAGGAACACTCACTCACACACACACACACAGGAACACTCACACACACACACACAGGAACACTCACTCACACACACACACACAGGAACACTCACTCACACACACACACACACACACACAGGAACACTCACTCACACACACACACACAGGAACACTCACTCACACACACACACACAGGAACACTCACTCACACACACACACACAGGAACACTCACTCACACACACACACACACCTGCGCGCACACACACACACAGACAGACAAATACTGTATATACACACTAGCACACATACATACCGACACATACACACACACACACGTACATACACATACCGACACACACAGACTCTCACACAAGCGAATGTGAGCAAAGAGCTGTCACTCATTAGCATAAACTGTCATGATGCATTGTGATATACAGTGCCTTCAGAAAGTATTCATACCCCTTGATTTATTCCACATTTTCTTGTTACAGCCTGAATTCAAAACAGATTACATTTGTTTTTCTCACCCATCTACACACAATACCCCATAATGACAAAGTGAAAACATGTTGAGAAAGTTATGCAAATTTATAGAAAATGAAATACCTACATTTCCATTTACTTACAGTTTTTTACAATCACTTTGGCACTAATTTCAGAACCTTGACGTCTTTTTTCAAAACTCTAGACACAAAACTCAAAACGGTCATCACTTGTAACACAGGCTGTCCAATGTTCAAAACATTGCATTGTGCATTCATACCTTTAAAGAAATCTTGCACTTGCACAATCATTGGTTCAAAAAACAAATGTATTGTGAAATACCAATGAAACGTTAATTTAGATCACCCACACACAAGCAACCGATAGTTTCACTGTGTCATTGTTCGTACAATCATTAAATATTGTAGTACAAAATAGGTCCATAGTACATTATGGTACTACATGTAAATACATCCCTGTAAAAGTACTGCAGTAGTAGAGAGAATACTACAGACACAGTGGAATCATTGAACAAAATCTGAAATATATTGATGAAAAACAATACAGTACTGTAAAACATCAAATGCAGTGTTCCTCAACTTGCTTGCTTGTACTGTAAAAAGCAAAACATAGGAGTGATTACTGTACTTCTACATTTTCATCAGAAAGGAATGTATGGGGGTAAATACAGGGTGGTAAATTGTGCATGGGCCTGAAACCATGCTTGCACCATATGAGCATGGTGGAACCTGACATTATCCCACACAATGACATAGGTCATGCCATCAGCTCTACAGACCTGATCGAGCTCATCAAGGAAGGTTACAAGGAGAGCTGCATTATATGATCCAATACGAGGTCTGCGTCCCACCACACCATCTTCTGACATAGCCGCACACATGGTAATGTTGGCCCCACGTTGTCCAGGTACTTGGATGGTTGCCCGCTGGCCAATTAAATTCCGACCTCTCCTCCTTGTCTTGGCCAGGTTAAAGCCTGCCTCATCCAAATATATGAATTTGTGATGGTTGTCATCAGCATCCAGCTCCATCACCCTCTAAAAATACATTTTGGAAAGAGATTTACTGATTACTGTACAATGTAGAATTATTAGGGAATTTTATAACAACAGCCATCTTGAAACTGAACATACCTGAACATACTCAGTCATAATTTGCTTCACTCTGTCTGCATTTCTTTCAAAAGGCACACAGTATAGTTGTTTTAAAGACACCTGGTGCCTTTTCAGCATGCGTGCAATAGTCAGCAAACTTATGGATTCCACATTGTTAAACATGTCTTCATTGTCCAAGATATGCTGGCGAATTTCTGTAAGGCGAATATCATTTCTGGCCCGAACCAAATCAACCACAGCCTGCTCTTGTTGGTCAGTCAGAATTTTGCCTCTGCCTCCCCTATTTGGCCTAGTCTCAATTCTACAGGGAACATTACAGTAAGACGACACTTGGTCACATCACCTACTCTGTGATAAACATTGGTATGCAGTCATTTGACAATTGAGAGTAGCATAATGTTTAGTGCATGCTGACGACTTACCGGTTCTCATTGAGGAAAGTTCTGATTATTGAGGCCACGGTTGACCTTCTGAGGTTTGGTTGTATCATTGTAGCCGCCTCAGTCATTGTCATGCCATGATTTATGACATGGTCTACAACTATTGCTCAGATTTCATTGGACACTCTTTGCTGTTGCTGCCGCTGTCTTGGTCCGTGGCCTTGTCCTCTACCACGTTCCCCCACACCTCTCAAACGAGGCCCACGACCACCTCTCAGAAGGGGTGCTTGTCCCCTGCCATTCCTTTTACCAACACGTCTTCCTCGTCTTCCTCCCATCACTGCTTGACCTCTATTGTGACCTGGATCACCTGCCGGCTCCATGTTACAGTATGTATCACTATGTTGTTGCAAGTGGATCCCAATAAATTCTTTATATACTCGTTCCACAATGTGAACTCAATCATCAGTAACGAGTTGGCAGAATTGGACAAGCAATTACAAGGGCCTGCATCCATACAGTGCAGTACAGTCAATACTGTAAATAGTGTGAAGAGGTGGTACATGGGACCATAGAAACGGTGTCTGATAAAGAATGATGATGAAATATTACATCCATAGATAATGTAGTCTAATTGGTTCGTGCTCCATGCTAATTGGTGACAATGAATCTCGTTATCTTGAAACTTTCATGATCTAAACATGGAATATTGTTTGTCTGTTTCCATACAACTATGCATTAAGAGTAATGCAACAGTTACTTATCATTTTGAGCAGTTGTATCAATTGATAGCTGGATAATTGTAATGAAATGAATAGACACTCATCTGAAATGTAATGTGTGAATTGCCTTTTGAAATAGTAGTACTTTGATGTTAAGTTGTGTCATATTGAACAGGTGATTTTCGTTAAATTAACAAATTATCTTAGTTTTATGTGTATTGTATCCAAGCAATTGAAAAAAGTGTTAAGAGTTTTGAAAAATTTGCATTTTGATCATTGGTTGTGAGTTTTGTGTCTAGAGTTTTGAAAAATGACGTCAAGGTTCTGAAATTAGTGCCAAAGTGATTGTAAAAAACTGTAAGTATTCACACCCCTGAGTCAATACTTTGTAGAAGCACCTTTGGCAGCGATTACAGTTGTGAGTCTTTCTGGGTAAGTCTCTAAGAGCTTTCTACACCTGGATTGTGCAGCATTTTCCCATTATTATTTTCTAAATTCTTTAGGCTCTGTCAAATTGGTTGTTGATCATTGCTATACAATCATTTTCAGGTCTTACCATAGATTTTCAAGTATATTTAAGTAAAAACTGTAACTCTGCCACTCAAGAACATTCACTGTTTTCTTGGTAAGCAACTCCAGTGTAGATTTGGCCTTGTGTTTTAGGTTATTGTCCTGCTGAAAGGTGAATTCATCTCCCAGTGTCTGGTGGAAAGCAGACTGAACCAGGTTTTCCTCTAGGATTTTGCCTGTGCTTAGCTCCATTCCGTTTCTTTTTTTTCTTCTGAAAAACTCCCCAGTCCTTAACGATTACAAGCATACCCATAACATGATTCAGCCACCACTATGCTTGAAAATATGAAGAGTGGTGCCCCAAACATAATACTTTGTATTCAGGACAAAACATATTTTTTGTTGCAATATTACTTTTGTGCCTTGTTAGAAACAGGATGCATGTTTTGGAATATTTGTATTCTGCACAGGCTTCCTTCTTTTCACTCTGTCATTTAGGTTAGTATTGTGGAGTAACTACAATGTTGTTGATCAACCCTCAGTTTTCTCCTATCACAGCCTCTGTAACTGTTTTAATTTCACCATTGGCCTCATGGGGAAATCCCTGAGCGGTTTCCTTCCTCTGGCAACTGAGTTGGGACGCCTGTATCTTTGCAGTGACTCGGTGTATTGATACGCCATCCAAAGTGTAATTCATAATTTCACCATGCTCAAAGAGATATTCAATGTCTGCTTTTTTTTACCAATAGGTGCCCTTCTTTGCGAGGCATTGGAAAACCTCCCTGGTCTTTGAATCTGTGATTGAAATTCACTGCTCGACTGAGGGACCTTACAGATAATTGTACTCTATGTGTGGGGTACAGAGATGAGGTAGTCATTCAAAAACAGGGTGATAAAATTAAGATCCTACACCTATAGTATCTGGCAGATGCACTACCCCAGGGGTCAGCTGAGGGAGAGAGGAAATATCAGGCCTAAGAAAGACTAGGATTACCCTGTCGTATACAGACACACCTCCCTTCGGATTGGAATGAATTGGTCTCCATATTGTCATATAGCCTACAAGATCCCCTTGGGTTCTGTCTTTATTCGATAATACAGACTCTTGGTGTTGTGAGATTTTCTGCACCCCTTGGTCATTTGAATCCAGTGTTGTGTTTTTTTTAGGTTGGTTCTTGCCTATGTTGGATCCTTTTCATCAGCTTTGTGTTGTGTTGTGTTGTGTTGTGTTGTGTTGTGTTGTACCCAGTGAGCAGGGGGATGGCTTGAGGCTGGAGCTGGTCTGGCACCGTGCCCGCTGCACGCACACACACATACAAGTATACATACACACACACACACACACACAAGCGTACACACTCTCTCTCTCTCTCTCTCTCTCTCTCTCTCTCTCTCTCTCTCTCTCTCTCTCCTCTCTCTCTCTCTCTCTCTCTCTCTCTCTCTCTCTCTCTCTCTCTCTCTCTCTCTCTCTCTCTCTCTCTCTCTCTCTCTCTAATAACCCTCACTGGCACTGGAGAGGGACAGGAAGCCAGGCATCTGTTTTCAGCCAGATGTGTACCTGGGCCACTCCCCCTCCACCCCACCCTTATCCCATCAGACATCCCTCCCTCCCTCCATCCAGTTGGTGGGGGGGGGGGGTCTGGGGGAGGAGGGGGTGATGTTTATGAGAGAGACACATTAATATGACAGGTCAAGCTGCAGAGGGATTTACTGCTTACCACTGGTGCTGATGCTACATTCAGTACAGTCTGGCTGTGGCACTGTTACTGCTGGGGCTAGCACTTAGCATTACCCTGTCTGGCAGTGGCACTGTTACTGCTGGGGCTAGCACTTAGCATTACCCTGTCTGGCAGTGGCACTGTTACTGCTGGGGCTAGCACTTAGCATTACCCTGTCTGGCAGTGGCACTGTTACTGCTGGGGCTAGCACTTAGCATTACCGTTAGCACAGTTGATGCCTGATTTATAATGGTTGTTGTGTGTGTTTGTGTGTTCTGTCCATGTTTGGGCAGCAGGTAGCTTAGTGGTTAAGAGCATTGTGTCAGTAACCGAAAGGTCGCTGGTTCTAATCACTGAGCCGACTAGGTGAAAAATCTGTTGATGTGCTCTTGAGCAAGGCACTTAACCCTAATTGCTCCTGTAAGTCGCTCTGGATAAGAGCATCTGCTAAATGACTAAAAAATGTTTTTTAAAAAATGTTTGGGGGGGTGTAGACTTGCAAGTGTTTGTGTGTGTTCAAATGGAAAGAAACAACGTTCCATTGGCTATGCGGCAGAGAGAGATAAGATGGTGTGAAAATGCATTATGGAGGCATCCAGTCTCCTGCTGTCTCCTGTTGTTGTCCATGTGGAATCACTGGCCCAGCAGATGTCTGACAGGGCTTTGGATTTGACTCTAAGAGGATAAGTCCATTGTTATCATGATTGGCATTATCTTAATCCGAAACAATGTACCAGGTCTGTTGTGCTTTTCTCACACAGCTCACTGGGGTATTGTTGTCATTGTCTGTTTGTTTCTCAAGCACTGCAAACTTCATTTTTGTGACCTCAATCCATCACCCTCTTGTCAATCAATAAATCAGTCAATTGATTATGCAATCAGTTGCCTTATTCTACATGACCAGAGGAAGAGTATTGATTAACACATTGTGGGTAAATATGTTTTCAATTCAATATAAATCTAATGTGATAAGTACTTTACTAAATTATGAATGGGGTGACTCTGATATGGTACAATAATAATAAACAATGAATAAAACTGATGAGTAGAAGCAGATTACCTTGGTACCATTGGGTTAACTAGCCAGAGGGTTATTCATTAGTAGAAGCAGATTACCTTGGTATCATTGGGTTAACTAGCCAGAGGGTTATTCATTAGTAGAAGCAGATTACCATGGTATCATTGGGTTAACTAGCCAGAGGGTTATTCATTAGTAGAAGCAGATTACCATGGTATCATTGGGTTAACTAGCCAGAGGGTGTCACGCCCTGGCTCTGGGGACTCTAATATGTTGAGCCAGGGTGTGTAAAGTATATGTGTTTTGTTCTAGGTTTCACATTCTAGTATTGTTTGTCTATGTTGGCCAGTGTGGTTCTCAATCAGAGGTAACGTGATTCAGCTGTTGCTTGTTGTCTCTGATTGAGAACCATACTTTAGCAGCCTGTTTCCCCACAGAGTTTGTGGGATCTTGTTTCTAGTCTGTTGTGTTAGACCGTGAACTGTCACGTTATCGTTTTGTTGTTTTTTGATCGTGTCTCTAATAAAGAGTATGTTTGCCTGCAACGCTGCGCCTTGGTCCTCATCTCTGTTAGACGATCGTGACAGAGGGTTATTCATTAGTAGAAGCAGATTACCATGGTATCATTGGGTTAACTAGCCAGAGGGTTATCCATTAGTAGGCAGTAGATTACCATGGTATCATTGGGTTAACTAGCCAGAGGGTTATTCATTAGTAGGCAGTAGATTACCATGGTATCATTGGGTTAACTAGCCAGAGGGTTATTCATTAGTAGAAGCAGATTACCATGGTATCATTGGGTTAACTAGCCAGAGGGTTATCCATTAGTAGGCAGTAGATTACCATGGTATCATTGGGTTAACTAGCCAGAGGGTTATTCGTTAGTAGGCAGTAGATTACCATGGTATCATTGGGTTAACTAGCCAGAGGGTTATTCATCCGAAGGCATTAGAGTAAATCTTGTCAAAGGAATTCTGGCACAATCCCTCACCTTAACCACAACAATATATAAAAGAAACCTCAACCAACCGTCTCTTACTGCTTCCATATGTTTTATTCCAACACCAGCACACATGATTGAACTAACCAATGGTCTTGATGATCAACTGAATTAGATGTGCTGAGGGTGGAGTTTCTGCGGTGAAGGGAACCCCAATACCTTGTTGGGAAAACCTGCACCTTGTTGGGAAACCCTGCATGGCATCCCTTGCATTACTCGTATCCACTCTAACCAGAGCTTTTATAAAAACGTTATCCTGCCTTGACCTTTGGCTTCTTTCTCCCCTGTCAACTCTGTCTCCCCCTGTTGTCCACAGGGCGGTGGTACACATCCAGGTGAATGATGTGAATGAGTTCTCTCCAGTGTTCCGGGAGGCCCAGTACCACGCAGCGGTGACAGAGGGGAAAATATATGACAGCATCCTGCAGGTGGAGGCTACAGACCAAGACTGTTCTCCACAGTACAGCCAGATCTGTAACTACCAGATCACCACCACCAACACACCCTTTTGCTATCGACCGCAATGGTTAGTAAACGCAATGGACTGCATCATGACAAACACACACATGGGCAAGTGCACCACACACACACACACACACACACACACACACACAAGCGTGCGTACACAAACACACACATAAAAATAAACACATTGACAGATGTCCCTTCCTGAGGTACAGCATGCTCTCTGTTGGCCACAGATATCAGGGACAAGTTCGCCCACTGATTCAAGACTCAAGACCTTCACTCTCCACAAACCAGATCACAAACCCACACATATTTACTGCCTACTGTCATGTCTTCTAGTGATCCTCGCTCTTTCCTGCTCTTAATCCAAAATGGAGTGAAGGTGGCTTTCAAAGGCTCCAGTCGCACTGCTTTCCATAGTCTTCTCAGTGTCTGGGTTGCGACTGGGCTCTTGGTATCCTCGTTTAGAGTCAAATGCAGATTGAGTGGTGCATGGGGCCTGGCCAGATTGTTCTGTGTGTCTGAGAGGATCACTCTGTTATTACCCACAGAGAGAAAACCTGAGTGGCTTGCTAGAACAGTTCAGAGAGAGAGAGAGAGAAAGAGAGGGTTAGGGTTAGAGAGAGAGCAAGAGCGAGAGAGAGAGAGAGAGAGAGAGAGAGAGACAGGGAGAGAGGGACAGAGAGAGAGAGGGAGATAGAGAGGGAGATAGAGAGGGAGATTGAGAGAGAGAGGGATATTTAAATTGAGAGAGAGACTGAGGGAGAGAGAGACTGAGAGAGAGAGAGACTGAAAGAGAGAGAGAGACTGAGAGAGATGGAGAATGAGAGAGACTGAAAAAGAGAGAGACTGAGAGAGACAGAGAGAGAGAGAGAGACTGAGAGAGAGAGACAGAGAGAGATGGAGATAGAGACGGAGAGAGAGAAATTGAAAGAGAGAGAGAGAGAGAGAGAGAGACAGAGAGAGAGAGAGAGAGAGAGAGAGAGAGAGAGAGAGAGAGAGAGAGAGAGAGAGAGAGAGAGAGAGAGAGAGAGAGAAGAGGGGGTATTAGGACAGAACAAGAGACGGATAGAAAAGAGAAAAACTAAACAAGAGAGAAACAATGGACTGAAGGAAAAGACGAGGATAGAGAGGAAGGGGACGAGGACAGAGAGGAGGAGGATAGAGAGAAGACGAGGACAGAGAGGGGGAGGATAGAGAGAGAAGACGAGGACAGAGAGGAGTAGGATAGAGAGAGAAGACGAGGACAGAGAGGAGGAGGATAGAGAGAGAAGACGAGGACAGAGTGGAGGAGGATAGAGAGAGAAGACGAGGACAGAGAGGAGGAGGATAGAGAGACAAGACGAGGACAGAGAGGGGGAGGATAGAGAGAGAAGACGAGGACAGAGTGGAGGAGGATAGAGAGAGAAGACGAGGACAGAGAGGAGGAGGATAGAGAGACAAGACGAGGACAGAGAGGGGGAGGATAGAGAGAGAAGACGAGGACAGAGAGGAGGAGGATAGAGAGACGAGGAAAGAGAGGAGGAGGATAGAGAGAGAAGACGAGGACAGAGAGGAGGAGGATAGAGAGACAAGATGAGGACAGAGAGGAGGAGGATAGAGAGACAAGACGAGGACAGAGAGGAGGAGGATAGAGAGAGAAGATGAGGACAGAGAGGAGCAGGATAGAGAGAAGATGAGGACAGAGAGGAGGGGGATAGAGAGACAAGACGAGGACAGAGAGGAGGGGGATAGAGAGAGAAGACGAGGACAGAGAGGAGGATGATAGAGAGACAAAACGAGGACAGAGAGGAGGAGGATAGAGAGAGAAGAAGAGGACAGAGAGAAGGAGGATAGAGAGAGAAGGTGAGGACAGAGAGGAGGAGGATAGAGAGAAGACGAGGACAGAGAGGAGGGGATAGAGAGACAAGACGAGGATAGAGAGGAGGGGGATAGAGAGAGAAGACGAGGACAGAGAGGAAGAGGATAGAGAGAAGACGAGGACAGAGAGGAGGGGATAGAGAGACAAGACGAGGATAGAGAGGAGGGGGATAGAGAGAGAAGACGAGGACAGAGAGGAAGAGGATAGAGAGAGAAGACGAGGACAGAAAGGAGGATGATAGAGAGACAAGATGAGGATAGAGAGGGGGAGGATAGAGAGAGAAGACAAGGACAGAGCGGATGAGGATAGAGAGAGAAGACGAGGACAGATAGGGGGAGGATAGAGAGAGAAGACGAGGACAGAGAGGAGGAGGATAGAGAGACAAGACGAGGACAGAGAGGAGGAGGATAGAGAGATAAGACGTGGACAGAGAGGAGGAGGATAGAGAGACAAGACGAGAAAAAGAAGGGGAGGATAGAGAGAGAAGACGATGAAAGAGAGGAGGAGGATAGATAGACAAGACGAGGACAGAGAGGAGGAAGATAGAGAGAGAAGACGAGGACAGACAGGGGAGGATAGAGAGAGAAGACGAGGACAGAGAGGAGGAGGATAGAGAGAGAAGACGAGGACAGAGAGGAGGAGGATAGAGAGACAAAACGAAGACAGAGAGGTGGAGGATAGAGAGAGAAGACGAGGACAGAGAAGGGAGGATAGAGAGAGAAAACGGAGGACAGAGAGGGGGAGGATAGAGAGAAGACGAGGACAGAGAGGAGGGGGATAGAGAGACAAGACGAGGACAGAGAGGAGAAGGATAGAGAGACAAAACGAGGACAGAGAGGAGGAGGATAGAGAGAGAAGATGAGGACAGAGAAGGGGAGGATAGAGAGAGGAGACGAGGACAGAGAGGGGGAGGATAGAGAGAAGACAAGGACAGAGAGGAGGAGGATAGAGAGAGAAGACACGGACAGAGAGGAGGAGGATAGAGAGAGAAGACAAGGACAGATGGGGGAGGATAGAGAGAGAAGACAAGGACAGATGGGGAGGATAGAGAGAGTAGACGAGGAAAGAGAGGAGGAGGATAGAGAGAGAAGACAAGGACAGATGGGGGGAGGATAGAGAGAGTAGATGAGGAAAGAGAGGAGCAGGATAGAGAGACAAGACGAGGACAGAGAGGAAGAGGATAGAGAGAGAAGACGAGGACAGAGAGGAGGAGGATAGAGAGACAAGACGAGGACTGAGAGGTGGAGGATAGAGAGAGAAGACGAGGACAGAGAGAAGGAGGATAGAGAGACGAGGACAGAGAGGAGGAGGATAGAGAGAAGACAAGAACAGAGAGGAGGAGGATAGAGAGAGAAGACGAGGACAGAGAGGGGTAGGATAGAGAGAAGACGAGGACATAGAGGAGGAGGATAGAGAGACAAAACGAGGACAGAGAGGAGGAGGATAGAGAGAGAAGATGAGGACAGAGAGGAGGATGATAGAGAGAGAAGACAAGGACAGATGGGGGAGGGATAGAGAGAGTAGACGAGAAAAGAGAGGAGGAGGATAGAGAGACAAGACGAGGACAGAGAGGAAGAGAATAGAGAGAGAAGACAAGGACAGAGAGGAGGAGGATAGAGAGACAAGACGAGGACTGAGAGGTGGAGGATAGAGAGAGAAGACGAGGACAGAGAGGAGGAGGATAGAGAGAGAAGACGAGGACAGAGAGGAGGAGGATAGAGAGAAGACGAGGACAGAGAGGAGGAGGATAGAGAGAGAAGACGAGGACAGAGATGAGGAGGATAGAGAGACGAGGACAGAGAGGAGGAGGATAGAGAGAGAAGACGAGGACAGAGAGGAGGAGGATAGAGAGACAAGATGAGGACAGATGGGGGAGGATAGAGAGAGAAGACGAGGACAGAGAGGAGGAGGATAGAGAGAGAAGACGAGGACAGAGAGGAGGAGGATAGAGAGAGAAGACGAGGACAGAGAGGAGGAGTATAGAGAGACAAGACGAGGACAGAGAGGAGGAGGATAGAGAGAGAGTCTGTTGTCTGTCATTGGGAAACGCAGGGGGTTAACATTTCATTTATTAGCTTTGACCAGTTGTCAGCCGACGCAGAGCGTTTTGGCTGCTGACACGTGTAAGTTGATGTTATAATTGAAGGCATGGGAATAGGCATATCTGTCAGGTGAAAGCACTCTGCACTATTATGTGTGAGTGAGTGTGTGTGTGTCTCACAGATGAGTCGCACACAGTGAAGTCAACTTGTTAACAGTTCACTGTAAAGTTAGTTTTTTCCTATTTTTCATACATTCACTATCATTTGTATTCTTGCTAAACTAGCGTCTCCATCTCTCCATCACAGCTCTTATCCCTACAAACAGTATCTCTCCACCTGCACGTTATGTTGATGTGTTCTGCAGCCTCATCCCATTTCACTGTGTCGCCTCATCTGTCAGACACACACACGCACCCTTTTTGATTCAGCCCTGTTCTTATC
>NC_140017.1:32848649-32856149 GCF_964263955.1 Coregonus lavaretus | reverse complement strand
TCTCCATTCCTCCATCCCCCCATCTCTCTCCCTCTCTAGTCAGAGTCACAGAAACAGCAAGGCTTAACATGGGTCCTTAACATCTAGTTATCATCCATAAATAGACCATGTGACCCTGCGTGCATGTGTGTACGTCTGTATTTGTGTGTCAGAGAGAAGAGAACTTCCTGCGCAGGTGTCTGTGTGAGATAGGTTACAAGCTCTTTTTTGCTGTGTGTACGCACATCTGAACGTTCACATCATTACCATGCCTGTCTGTCTGTCTGTCTGTCTGTCTGTCTGTCTGTCTGTCTGTCTGTCTGTCTGTCTGTCTGTCTGTCTGTCTGTCTGTCTGTCTGTCCCAATAATGACAGATGTCCTAGTCCCTGTACACCACTGAAAGATGTCCCAGACACCACAGGCACCACTGACAGCAGATCACATTGTAGACACACACCAAAACACATCTGCATATTCAGCCAAAACCCTTGCTTAATCCTCAACCTTTGTTGTAGTGGCTGTTTGCTCTAAGCTTTGCTGCACGCTTCCCCATCAGCCATGCTTTATAAAACTGGGATTAACTTCTGATTCTGCCCTCTTCACCACAAAATTAAACCTGACCCTACAAGTGCTGCATAATAAATCAAGGCGATGAGTGGTCATATTTGTTCCCCATCTTCAAAGCTATGAAATAATGATGAGGATGTATTCAGCAATGATAATAACATGGAAGGGAAAATTAGGACAATTGTGTCCGTTGATTGCTGTTAATTGTAGGATTTCAAATGCTTGCTTTAGGTGTTAAAATTGTATTTTGTCCGGAATCTCGCAAACACAGTTGTCTACTTGAGGCGAGTGCGAGCTAGGGTAGTTCGTTTCACGTCTCATGCCCTGAGAAAGTGGTGAATGTGCTGCTAAAAAGGCAAATCCCGGGGAGGCAGGAGAATATAACAAACAAACAGGCAGGCACGATTAGAACTCAGTCAGATCAAGAATGTAAGCGTTCTGAGCTTTGATCAATGCTGGGAGCAATATTTTGATATTTGATAGATTTTCTTTATTGTGTACAAAATACTGTATTTTTTAAAACTCTTTTACTATTTTCTACATTGTAGAATAATAGTGAAGATATCAAAACTATGAAATAACACATATGGAATCATGTAGTAACCAAAATAGTGTTAAACAAATCAAAATATATTTTATATTTGAGATTCTTCAAAGTCGCCACCCTATGCCTTGATGACGGCTTTACATTCTCTCAACCAGCTTCATGAGGTAGTCACCTGGAATGTTTTTCCAACAGTCTTGAAGGAGTTCCCACATATGCTGAGCACTTGTTGGCTGCTTTTCCTTCACTCTGCAGTCCAACTCAACTCAAACCATCTCAATTGTTTTGAGGTTGGGTGATTGTGGAGGCCAGGTCATCTGATGCAGCACTCCATCACTCTCCTTCTTGGTCAAATAGCCCTTACACAAAATATTATTTTCTACATTGTAGAAAAATTGTGAGGACATCAAAACTATGAAATAACACATACAGTGAGGGAAAAAAAGTATTTAATCCCGTGCTGATTTTGTACATTTGCCCACTGACAAAGAAATGATCAGTCTATAATTGTAATGGTAGGTTTATTTGAACAGTGAGAGATAGAATAACAACAAAAAAATCTAGAAAAACGCATGTCAAAAATGTTATAAATTGATTTGCATTTTAATGAGGGAAATAAGTATTTGACCCCTCTGCAAAAACATGACTTAGCACTTGGTGGCAAAACCCTTGTTGATAATCTCAGAGGTCAGACGTTTCTTGTAGTTGGCCACCAGGTTTGCACACATCTCAGGAGGGATTCTGTCCCACTCCTCTTTGCAGATCTTCTCCAAGTCATTAAGGTTTCGAGGCTGACGTTTGGCAACTCGAACCTTCAGCTCCCTCCACATATTTTCTATGGGATTAAGGTCTTGAGACTGGCTAGGCCATTCCAGGACCTTAATGTGCTTCTTCTTGAGCCACTCCTTTGTTGCCTTGGCCATGTGTTTTGGGTCATTGTCATGCTGGAATACCCATCCACGACCCATTTTCAATGCCCTGGCTGAGGGAAGGAGGTTCTCACCCAAGATTTGACGGTACATGGCCCCGTCCATCGTCCTTTTGATGCGGTGAAGTTGTCCTGTCCCCTTAGCAGAAAAACAACCCCAAAGCATAATGTTTCCACCTCCATGTTTGACGGTGGGGATGGTGTTCTTGGGGTCATAGGCAGCATTCCTCCACCTCCAAACACAGCGAGTTGAGTTGATGCCAAAGAGCTCCATTTTGGTCTCATCTGACCACAACACTTTCACCCAGTTCTCCTCTGAATCATTCAGATGTTCATTGGCAAACTTCAGACGGGCATGTATATGTGCTGTCTTGAGCAGGGGGACCTTGCGGGCACTGCAGGATTTCAGTCCTTCACGGTGTAGTGTGTTACCAATTGTTTTCTTGGTGACCATGGTCCCAGCTGCCTTGAGATCATTGACAAGATCCTCCCGTGTAGTTCTGGGCTGATTCCTCACCGTTCTCATGATCATTGCAACTCCACGAGGTGAGATCTTGCATGGAGCCCCAGGCCGAGGGAGATTGGCAGTTCTTTTGTGTTTCTTCCATTTGCGAATAATCGCACCAACTGTTGTCACCTTCTCACCAAGCTGCTTGGCGATGGTCTTGTAGCCCATTCCAGCCTTGTGTAGGTCTACAATCTTGTCCCTGACATCCTTGGAGAGCTCTTTGGTCTTGGCCATGGTGGAGAGTTTGGAATCTGATTGATTGATTGCTTCTGTGGACAGGTGTCTTTTATACAGGTAACAAACTGAGATTAGGAGCACTCCCTTTAAGAGTGTGCTCCTAATCTCAGCTCGTTACCTGTATAAAAGACACCTGGTAGACAGACATCTTTCTGATTGAGAGGGGGTCAAATACTTATTTCCCTCATTAAAATGCAAATCAATTTATAACATTTTTGACATGCGTTTTTCTTGATTTTTTCAAATAAACCTAACATTAAAATTATAGACTGATAATTTCTTTGTCAGTGGGCAAACGTACAAAAATCAACAGGGGATCAAATACTTTTTTCCCTCACTGTATGGAATCATGTAGTAACCAAAAAAGTGTTAAAAAAATCAAAATATATTTTATATTTGAGATTCTTCAAATAGCCACCCTTTGCCTTGATGACAGCTTTGCACACCCTCCCCAGTTAAGGTACACCAACCTCCTATGCTCCGTAGTCACCTGGTCTCAGAGGTTGACTGATTGTGAAGGATGGAGGGAGAAAGGATGGAAGAGGGGTTGACCTGGGTTCACCTCTTTCTGTCAGGGTGAAGAAGGGCTCTTTAAAAACAGGGAGGTATATAATGAAGTTTAGATCAGATCCATAGGCACACACACACACACACCATCAATCACATTCACATACTCACACACCTCTAAGAGTGATTACATTCTCAGAATTCCATCCCAGTCGTAGATTTGAGTTTGTTCCAAGTTAAGATTGTAGTTTCCGGTGAAGTGGTGCTCCAAGGTGAAACTGATAGAGGATAATTACCAGTGTTGGGGAGTAGTGAACTACATGTAGCTCAACTAGTAATTTAACTACATTTTGCAGTAGCTTGGTGGTAGTTGAACTAAATTCAAATCTAGATAGTGTTTTTAGTAGTTAATTACTTTTTGTTGCCATGTAGTGGTGTAGCTAAATATTGGAACTACAGAAAATGTTTTTTTGCAAAAATAAAAATGGTTGAAGTAGGCAATAATATCCTTTCTTTTTGGGCATCAGACCTGCCTAATTCACACTTGAAACATCATTTTTAGTGTTTAATAGGCTAAATTACACATTCTGTTAACCTACTGTATGACCCCAAAGTGATCTGTTCTTGTAATTTGCAGTCAAGGGAAGGTTCTGCAGCAAGACACGATGTTGTCATAGCACAGCTCTCTACTTAAACTTTGAAGAGAGAGTTTGAACAATCAGATCTAAGCTTACCAGAACCTGGATAATACCTTTATAATGTTAAGCTCTTATGACTCGAGTGGTATCAACAAAGAAAACACAGGATGTAAAGGAATGAATCAGTGAATCAGGTGTTAATGTTTTACTGAAGAGCAGCTTATTGTCTAAAGGTTTTACTCAGTGTTTTGATGGCTAAAACATTATGTCTCGTTTTACTTGTGTCTTTAACTTTGGGTTGGTTTCTAGGGCCCAACTTTCCCATTGATAGCTTTTTGTCAAGCAACCAATGCTAAGAGCAATTCCTCCACTCAAGAACAAAAAGAGGACACTTTTTAAAAGAACATCACCAATGACACGAAAGCTTCAACATAAAGGCTTGAAGGCAGAGTGAGAGCGATGGAGGCAGAGGTATGAAGGAGAAGATGGAGAGAGAGAGAGAGTGCTCTCTAAAATAGAAAGATGGATGGTGGCTGAGTGGATGGAGGTAAAAAGGAGAGGAGAAGAGAGGAGAGACAAAGAGCTAGAGGACAGGATAAAGAGGGAGAGAGTGCTCTTTAAAATGGAAATTCTCTTGGGCTGATGGAAGGACTAGGTTGAGGAGACTTACGATAATGATGGTCCCTGACATACTCAAACACACTGTCAACATTCCTACAACATTCCTACACGCACACACAAACACACACACACACTCACACACTCACACACTGACCCACACACTGACAAACACAGTCACTCTGACATTACTGGTAACACTAGAACTTTAGATTTTTATCCCGGTACATGAAACCATAAGCGAAAAAGTAGTTTTTGTGTGTACTATGTCATCACGCACTGAGTTTTGTCCACAACAAATAAGTCAGTTTGGTGGAAATGCACATCTTTTCTTTATGTGGATTTTAGAACATTTGCATGAAAATCTGAAACCAATTGGATGGAAATGTAGCTACAGTGACACATAATCTGCCTCACACATTTATAATCGTTCTCCTACCACTCCTCTCTCCCTCTTTTCTCTCTACAGTATCTCTCTCCCTCTTTTCTCTACAGTATCTCTCTCTCCCTATTTTCTCTCTACATTATCTCCCTCTCCCTCTTTTCTCTCTAAAGTATCTCTCCCCCTCTTTTCTCTCTACAGTATATCTCTCACCCTCTTTTCTCTCTACAGTATCTCTCTCTCCCTCTTTTCTCTCTACAGTATATCTCTCGCCCTCTTTTCTCTCTACAGTATCTCTCTCTCCCTCTTTTCTCTCTACAGTATCTCTCTCTCCCTCTTTTCTCTCTACAGTATCTATCTCCCTCTTTTCCCTCTACAGTATCTCTCACTCTCCCTCGTTTCTCTCTACAGTATCTCTCTCCCTCTTTTCTCTCTACAGTATCTCTCTCCCTCTTTTCTCTCTACAGTATCTCCCTCTCTCCCTCTTTTCTCTCTACAGTATCTCTCTCTCCCTCTTTTCTCTCTACAGTATCTCTCTCTCCCTCTTTTCTCTCTTGAGTATCTCTCTCTCTCCCTCATTTCTCTATACGGTATCTCTCTCCCTCTTTTCCCTCTACAGTATCTCTCTCCCTCTTTTCTCTCTACAGCATCTCTCTCCCTCTTTTCTCTCTACAGTATCTCTCTCTCTCCCTCTTTACTCTCTACAGTATCTCTCTCTCCCTCTTTTCTCTCTACAGTATCTCTCTCTCTCCCTCTTTTCTCTATACGGTATCTCTCTCCCTCTTTTCCCTCTACAGTATCTCTCTCTCCCTCTTTTCTCTCTACAGTATCTATCTCCCTCCTTTCTCTCTACAGTATCTCTCTCTCTCCCTCTTTTCTCTCTACAGTATCTCTCTTCCTCTTTTCTCTCTACAGTATCTCTCTCCCTCTTTTCTCTCTACAGTATCTCTCTCTCTCCCTCTTTACTCTCTACAGTATCTCTCTCTCCCTCTTTTCTCTCTACAGTATCTATCTCCCTCCTTTCTCTCTACAGTATCTCTCTCTCTCCCTCTTTTCTCTCTACAGTATCTCTCTTCCTCTTTTCTCTCTACAGTATCTCTCTCCCTCTTTTCTCTCTACAGTATCTCTCTCTCTCCCTCTTTTCTCTCTACAGTATCTCTCTCTCCCTCTTTTCTCTCTACAGTATCTCTCTCTCTCCCTCTTTTCCCTCTACAGTATCTCTCTCTCCCTCTTTTCTCTCTACAGTATCTATCTCCCTCCTTTCTCTCTACAGTATCTCTCTCTCTCCCTCTTTTCTCTCTACAGTATCTCTCTTCCTCTTTTCTCTCTACAGTATCTCTCTCCCTCTTTTCTCTCTACAGTATCTCTCTCTCTCCCTCTTTTCTCTCTACAGTATCTCTCTCTCCCTCTTTTCTCTCTACAGTATCTCTCTCTCTCCCTCTTTTCTCTCTACAGTATCTCTCTCTCTCCCTCTTTTCTCTCTACAGTATCTCTCTCCCTCTTTTCCCTCTACAGTATCTCTCTCTCCCTCTTTTCTCTCTACAGTATCTATCTCCCTCCTTTCTCTCTACAGTATCTCTCTCTCTCCTTCTTTTCTCTCTAAAGTATCTCTCTCTCCCTCTTTTCTCTCTACAGTATCTCTCTCCCTCTTTTCTCTCTACAGTATCTCTCTCTCTCCCTCTTTTCTCCCTACAGTATCTCTCTCCCTCTTTTCTCTCTACAGTATCTCTCTCTCCTTCTTTTCTCTCTAAAGTATCTCTCTCTCCCTCTTTTCTCTCTACAGTATCTCTCTCCCTCTTTTCTCTCTACAGTATCTCTCTCTCTCCCTCTTTACTCTCTACAGTATCTCTCTCTCTCCCTCTTTTCTCTCTACAGTATCTCTCTTTCTCCCTCTTTTCTTTCTACAGTATCTCTCTCCCTCTTTACTCTCTACAGTATCTCTTTCTCCCTCTTTTCTCTCTAAAGTATCTCTCTCTCTCCCTCTTTTCTCTCTACAGTATATCTCTCTCCCTCTTTTCTCTCTACAGTATCTCTCTCTCCCTCTTTACTCTCTACAGTATCTCTCTCTCCCTCTTTTCTCTCTACAGTATCTCTCTCTCCCTATTTTCTCTCTACAGTATCTCACTCTCCCTCCTCTCTTTTTCTTTTCTACAATCCCTAGCCATGGGAAAAAGAGGAACTGTGGGAAACAGAGGTGTGGTGCTGGTGGATAAGAATGTAGAAGTAATGCTATAGTGAATGCAGAGAAAGCACATTGAGTATCTAACATCTATGAGAGGTAGTGTATTACAGTGTAACATCGATAAGGTAGTGTATTACAGTGTAACATCTATAAGGTGGTGTATTACAGTGTAACATCTATAAGGTAGTGTATTACAGTGTAACATCTGTAAGGTAGTGTATTACAGTGTAACATCTATAAGGTAGTGTATTACAGTGTAACATCTATAAGGTAGTGTATTACAGTGTAACATCTATAAGGTAGTGTATTACAGTGTAACATCTATAAGGTAGTGTATTACAGTGTAACATCTATAAGGTGGTGTATTACAGTGTAACATCTATAAGGTAGTGTATTACAGTGTAACATCT